>NC_133832.1:18145526-18296052 GCF_047830755.1 Zonotrichia albicollis
ACCAGCAGTCTCACCAGTGTCTTTTCTCTTGATGAGACCAAGTGAATTTTCTAAAATGCCTCTATTGGAGCAAAGATGCTTTTTGAGAGCTACTTCTGGAATTTGGTGGAGACAAAGCACTTTGTGCAGAGAGCCTTATCATTAGAGGTGAAACACAGGACAAGCTAACAATGTGTTGGGATTTCTGAGACAAAAGCAAGCTCAAAACCACTGCAAACAACTTAGGGATTACTTTCCATTTGCAGTTTCAGCTCAGATGGGAAGCTGCTGTAGTGCTGGAATGGCCTCATTCTCTTCTTAGGTATTTCCATGTTATTTAAGGTGCAAACACAGAGGGATTTGCCTTTTGGAGAATTCCTACTGCAGTGCTGGCAGCTTGCTATTGTCTTTAAACAGGGTTTGTATTTCAGCAGGGAGAAGCCCTCTCGTGTAACCCAGAGTTTTCTGCTGTGCTAAAAGAGGTTTTGTCCATTAAGGAATTGCATGTAAATAAAGGGACTGGAGCTCCTGTTCCTCAGCACGTCCTCCTCCAAAACAGTCATCAGATAAGGATGTTAAAACCCATCAATATTCATTTCTAATAGCAAGTGCTGAAAAATTATAAAATCTAGGAGATATAAGCGTTATGGCCAAAAAAAATCATTGGTACTCATATATCCAGAACTGAGGATTTGGGGCACTTATTTCTGTACACACAGTGACCAAAATCAGAACTTCCTATAATGAATCAGATAAGGATGTTAAAACACATCAATATTCATTTATAACAAGTGTCAGAAAATAATCTAATAAATACAAATGTTATGTCAAAAAAAAAGGTTTGGTACTGATGTATGGCACTGAAACAGAACTGAACTGAGAATTTGGGGCATTTGATTTCTATACACACAGTGACCAAAATCAGAACTTTTTATAATTAATCAGATAAGGATGCTAAAATCTGTAAGTATTCATTTATAACAAGGGTTGGAAAATGATATAATCTAGTAAATACGAATGTTAAGGCCAAAAATGCATTGGTACTGATGTATCCAGCCCTGAAATCGAACTGAATTGAGGATTTGGGCTATTTGATTTCCGTACACACATTGACCAAAATCAGAGCTTTCTATATTAATATGAGGGAAATTCCATCACACTTTAACTTTTGCTGTTCCATAGAGAAAGTTACAGTGCATCCAATGTACTTTGGTATATTTCAATGTTTTAGCAAACCCTGAAATAGTCAGTTATCATGGTGGAATCACTCACTGGCATTTCTTGAAACATTTATTTTGATTGCTTTTCATGGGTCTTACCTAATGCCATTTAACCTCAGTTAGAAAAACTGAATAGCCCAAATTTTGGAAAGAATCATTTACACCATGGCTGTTTCTTCAATCCATCTGTTCTGTCTTGAAATCCCACAGTGACCAAACAAAATAAAATCAAGGCAGGGCTGCTGTGAACTCGAGTAGTGACTTTGCCATTTATTCCTTTTCCATGCATCTGGCATTTCAATGCCCCCACAGCAGAAGGAGCAAAGGGCTCTGATGGCTGAATAAAACCCAGGGAGCATTAGTGGTAACACATGTGCATTTGCACGCTGATTTCTAACATCACACTTCATCCACTCCTGCTCTTGAAAACTCTCACTTTGAAATAGTCAGGGGATTTGTTCTCCTTATTTTCCTGAGCTGGCATGAATCAGTGTTATTTGTTAGGGCTAAAACGCTCTCTGTTGTAAAACCTTTTGGAATTTTATACTGTAAATTAAAATTTATTTCATATTCCTTAATCTAACAACTTAATCTGCCTCATGATTCACTTTGTTAAACAGGGCTGGATTTTTTTATTATTTTACTTTAAAACTTCATTTTAAAATACTAATATCCTTTATATGATGCATCTCTGCAGCCAATGTGTTTTGGCCATTGACAGAAAAAACATTTGGGATGTTCTTTTCTTAACTGAATGCCAAAACAATCCTATTTCTACAGTAGGAACCAGCAAAAAACATTAAAAAAAAAATCAGAGTTCCTAAACAAATGCACATGGATAGCTAAAACAAAAAAGGTAAAATGTAATCAATGCTTATTAACTTTCATATAGGATCTAGAGACTTTTTGCTTTAAATTTGTTTTACACTGACATTATAATTGGCTTCATTAGTCTTGAAAATTGTCGCTGCAAGTCAGACAGGCTGACTGCCTGGCTCCTGCAGTTACAAAATAGCATTAGAAAATGCTAATTGTTAAATGAAATTTCAGGCTAAAATATCCTCCATTGAAACACATTGCACTTTAAACTCACTGACAGAGTTTTAGAGCAGGCAAATAGAATGAGCATTTTAAAATGCAAACTCAAATCAAGACCAAAATGGAAAATGGGGAATATTGGAACTTTTAAGGTTGAGGCTGATTTGAAGAAACACACACACAACATATGCAGGAAACGCCACAGCTTCTAATAAAATAATTCCATGAAAAGACAAACCCTCCATGCTCTGCTAAACAGTTGTTTTGCACTCATTTTTTCTAAAATTCGCAAGAAATAATATACAGCAGAAGTCTCAAGAAAACTCTGATTATTGATAAAACACGTATTGTTAAACAGCAGCATGGGAAAAAGGCTTTTGAAAAACTTTTGCTTAATTTAGTAGTAAGAAGTTCCACCAAGATCTTCTCATAAGGCAAATAATTTATTGGGAGCTATGATGGAGGAAGCAATAATGAGACCTAACTTGAATAAATTACTTGGATTAGGTCTTCCTTAGACAGAGATTTAGATCTTCATAGATCTCTGCTATTTTATTAAATACTTGGGCATTCAAATTTTCCTCTATTTGTCATCATTTTTCCCCAGTACTTCCCCATTGAAACATGAGCACAAATTGAGAATACTTGGGGAAAAAGTAAAATCCTCTGGTACACATTGGTCTTTTCAAAACGGTCTCTTCCACCTTTTTAGTCCTTTGAGGCTTCTTTAGACTCCTCATCCCAAATTCCTGCCCAGCAGCATCCTAACACAGGCATTGCAAACTTGAGAGAGAACTACCTCCAAGTGAAATCCAAAACCGAATAAATGTAAAGAAATAAGGTATTTAAAAATCACTTTGAAATCTGTCATTTACTCAGTTCTTCAGTCTCATCTAAAAGGAAAGATAAAAATTAAAAAAGACTGGAGGAGGCAGCCTTCTCTCTCTCTCACAGGGAAGAATGTTAGCCAAGAAAAACTTCACAGGTCTGCAAAGCTGGTTCACAAAACTTGACAGACTTGCAGAGCTCAGCTCCAAGTTCCAGCTGTAAATGCCATGACAATCTTGGCTAGGAACTGACATTCAAAAACCTGCACAGAGATGGGTTTTATTAGGGTGGAAATCCAGAAAGCAGGAGGGGAAATGAGTGAAACAAACAGTGGTGCTTACTCCTCCTCCCTCAGAAATGTCTGAGAAAACATCTCTGAGAACATCCCAGTGAACATCCATCCTGTCAGAGCACCCCTTCTCATCCACAGGGCCCTGCTCCTCCTGGCTGGGATCTGCCAGCACAGACAAAGTGTTCCCAACTATGGAATATGCACAGACCAGAGGTGGGGAAAACACAAGTTTTCCTTAAACTTGATCAGGAATTTCAGTATGGAGACAAAAGGAACAGTGCTCACTCAGGATGACAATTTGCTGCTTTGCCCAAGCCCCCAAACAGGCTTTGACCCTGCCTTGTCCATCTGAGGACATGAAATCAGAGCTGAGGTCACACAGCACTGCTCACTCTGCTCTCAAGGCCACATAGAAGGAGGAAGAGCAGCCAAGATGAACTTGTTACAGATGGGAGGAAAAAGAACGGGTTTGGAGACTGAGATTCTGTCCAAGCTTGGAGCAGCTCACAGCAGCTGCACCAAGGACGTGCCCCCAGGAGATCCCGGTACCTGCAGGTATTACCCTGGTATTACGGCAGTGCAGCTCCAGGAGCCACACCGGGAGCAGGGACAGCTCAGGGCCGGGATGTGTCCCCTCACCAGCAGGGACAGGGACAGCCAGCAGCCCCCAAAGGCACTGCCAGGGCAGGGAGGTGTCACAGCAGCCTCCAGCCACTCCCCTGCTCCGTCACAGGTCACAGACATCTTTTATGAAAAATCCTTTCCTTGGGGTTTTTCCTCCTGAGAAGCTGAGAGGCCTCAGGAACAAAATGCAAACAATGGTTATCTGCTGCTGTGGGATGCAACAGGTGCATCTGGGATTGGTCTCATGTGGTTGTTTCTAATTAATGGCCAATCACAGTCAGCTGGCTCAGACTCTGAGCCATAAACCTTCGTTATCATTCCTTCTTTCTCTACTCTTAGCTAGCCTTCTGGTGAAATCCTTCCTTCTATTCCTTTAGTATAGTTTTAATGTAAAATACATCATAAAATAATAAATCAAGCCTTTCTAAACACAGAGTCAGATCCTCATCTCTCCCCTCATCCTCAGGTCCCTGTGAACACGGTCACAGTCACACTGCTGCCACCATTCACTGACAGGGCAACAGGGGGGTTTGGGCTGGGGATTTTGCTCTGGATCATCTCCAGGCAGAGATTTGTGCACTGGTACCTGCCCCTAGTGAGGGGAATTATCCACACCCAGATTCACTGAGCTATGGAAGCCGCCGAGGCTCAGGAGCAGCCAGGACTCATTTGTCTGCTGGGAAAAGCAGCAGCACCTTTGACACCTCCGTAATAGTCTGTGTTCAGAAGATCACAAAGGAATTCACATTGATGTGTAACAACAATCCTGCAAGATGCTGTGTTTCTCCATATGCTCTGGAAGAGATAACAATTACAAATGCTATTTTCCCTTGTAAGGCTAATGTAGTTTTTAAAATAGTGTTTATGTGTAACTACAAGATGTGTTTTCTTGCAAGTGCTCAGATAGCTACTGGAGACAAAAATTGCTTCTGCTTATTCCAAGAACTCCATTAAAATAAAAAAAAAAAGTCATCAGCAGACCACAATGTGGGGGAAAAGAACCACTCTTTCTGCCTAGCCTTAAAAAAAGCTATAACAGCTTTGTTATATTAAAGTTCAGCAGCACCACAGAGTTTGTAAAACTGGAGTCTCTCCTACAGCCTATGAAGTCTGAGACACTGAAATTCCAGCAGTACCTTAAAGAGACACTGAAATTCCAGCAGTACATCCTCTTACCACAGAACACTTGTCTCTAACAAAATATCTTCTTCCACTCTCACCTTTGATAGCTATTGCTGGTACATCTAAAATCAGCTGACAATGCATGTAAAACCTATTTCCTTAATTAATAACTTGCTAAATTACTTCATAACTTCCCTATGAAGTGTTGGAAGGGGAAAAAAAAGAAAAGTCTGAATTCTCTCATGGGATTAATGTCAGCAGGCAGGCGGACCTAACAGGGACTGTAAAAACCTTCAGAGCCTGGCTTTGCAGCACTGAACATCTTCACTTTGGGGCTCTCCAGTCATGAACAACAGAGCATCAGCTGGGCAGAGAGCAAAATCACCTGGGGAAAACTGTGTTGGAGTGGGCAAAGAGCCCAAGGGACACAAGGTCTGTATTTTATCTGGCCTCAGGAGCTCCCAGCACTGTCCTGGAGCAGAGCACAGCTCCCAACTCCCTGCCCAAAACACAGCAAGGCAGGCAAGCCAAGCCTGCCCTCCACCTGAAGCAGCTCCTTAAAGTAGGTTAAAAACCCCATGAAATGTTCATGGACTAAGGGAAAAGTATTTCTCAGCGTGAAATGGATTAGTTAAGCACGGAGATGAAAATTTCTATCATGATTCTGACTGCTTTATTGTATTTGGCCACAACTTCACAGTGCCATTCATTCAGTGGTTTTTACTGACACATGAGAAAGGCATGAAAAGAGGCAGCATTTTTGTAACATTTAGTCATGGAGGGTCCACAAGGTACCAGAACTGCGCAGATGAAAAAAGGGAAAAAATATTAACCTAAAAATTAAAAATATACCTATTTATTTTTCTGATGTAGCACATTACACACGTACAGCACAATACCAGTCACAGCACTGTGTGAAAAGCCTGTAAAGGCTTGATATCAAACTTAGAGACAGAGGGAGAATGGGACATTTTCAAGTGTCCACTTTTTACTCCTTCAAAACCCCACAGGAACTAGCACAGGGAACAGTACCAGGGCCCTTGGAAAAAAAATTTAAAACACAGACATATCAGGACATAAGTTTATTTCTCGTTTGTCATTCTTTCCAGGTACTTTTGAAATCTGTTATTTCATATCACGCTGGGTCTTATTTCAACAACATTATCAGCACCTCCATATGCAAATGTTATTTGCACCTCCATGTGCAAATGCTTTCAACTCCCTTTTGTTACAAAAAAATTGGCCAGCACCTAAAGCATTATTGTACTCTCTTCTTTTTAAAATAACTCTACACACATACAGACCTGCTGTCACTTCAGTGAGCAGCTCCAACACCAAAGTGCTGCTCTCTGAGATGAAGACACAGGATTGCTGCTGAGGAGCAAGATCTCAGCACTACAGCACATCAGATCCTGTCCAGATGGGTTGCATCATTCAGTACGAGGAGTTTTCTGAGATAATGAGACAGGAGAGTGCCTAAAATATCTTGTTTGGCAGAGGGAGATGCAGAGAAAGCAGGGCTGTGGTTTCAGCTCCATGTTCCCTGGCAGCAGCCCTGGGCCAGAGCGATGCTGAAGTTCCTGCTGGGAGCTGGAGGTGCTGAGAGCTCAGCCCTGCCAATCCCTCCCCACACAGGCTGAACCTGAGCAGATGAGCAGCCCACGCTGAGCTCACAGAACCTGCTCCTCACCTGGGTGTCAGGCAGGGGCATGGCACAGACGCATTTTATGGAAAATCCTTTCCGAAGGATTTTTTCCTCCTGAGAAGCTGGGAGGCCTCAGGAACAAAATGCAAACAATGGTTATCTGCTGCTGTGGGATGCAACAGGTGCATCTGGGATTGGGCTCATGTGGTTGTTTGTAATTAATGGCCAATCACAGTCAGCTGGCTCAGACAGAGCCTGAGCCACAAACCTTTGTTATCATTCTTTCTGATTCTATTCTTAGCTTAGCCAGCCTTCTGAGATGAAATCCTCTTCTTCTATTCTTTTAGTATCATTTTAATATAATATATATGATAAAAGAATAAACCAAGCCTTCTGAAACATGGAGTCAGATCCTCATCTCTCCCCTCATCCTCAGACCCCTGTGGACGCTGTCACAGGGGGAACTGGGGTGAGTGGGATCCAGGAACCCCTGACAGCACCAGGAGCTCAGGGCTGGGAGATCCAGGTAACCCAACCAGCAATTCCAGCCCTCCTCAGGAACTGCAGAGCAGACCACAGAGCTGGAACACAGAGCTCTGCCCACTGCACATGATGGGCTGAAACTTAATTTCTGACTCTACTAAGCAGTTTAGGAATTGCCTATTACTTACTGCAGCTTTGTCTGTTTGGTGTGTAAAACAGAGGAGTGTGCTCAGAAACAGCCAGGAGAAGGAAAATGAAGCACCTTGGCCAGCAGAATGCCTGGATCAGTGGTCAGTGATGGAGTTTCCTACTCACACTGGTCAGGATGCAGCCTGCCCATGAAACCACTGAGTTCCCAGGGCTGAGAGTGCCCTGCAGCAACAGAGAAAAGTCCTTTGTGTTCAAGGGAAATCAAGATTCTCCTCTAAGGAATTGAGCACCCAGCAAGGAATAAAAAGACTATCATGTTCTGTATATTTCTAGGAAAGCTTTGGGGTCATCAGTGAATTAGGAAGGAAACAAATGAATTGAACAATGAAGTCTCACAATGAAATTTTTCTAGATAATTTTCATGCTTTTGAATGTTATAGATGTTTGTGTAAAGACTCCTACAATTGGTGCAAAAAATTCTCTTAATCTGACACAGGAGTAGGGATTTTTATTTGAACTAAACAAAATAACCCTACACAAAACTAGGTTAGAGGAAAAACTTAAATTAAGCCTTACATTAGGAAAAAAAACAAACATCCCTCACACATTTTTGATGCTTCCTCTATCAACCATGATGGCCTACTGAGATAAAGGGAACTTTTTCCCACATTGACTGGCACAGGGCTGTGTTTGGATTTGTGCTGGATGCGGTGCTGATAACACGGGGATGTTTTTGTTATCAGTGAGCAGCACTTGCACAGGGCCAAGGCCTTTTCTGCTCCTCAGGGTGCACGAGGGGCTGGCAGGGGACCCTGAGTGACCCAAGGGTGTCACAGACAGCACAGAGAGCTGGGGCAGCAGGAGGGGAGGGCAGGGATGGAATTTCTGCTCCCAGTTCCCAGCTGAGCGTGATGGAGCCCTGCTCTGCTGGGGCTGGGAGCACCTGCTGCCAGTGGGATGGAGGCAATGATTCCCTTGTTTCTTCTGCTTTTCCATGGAAACTGCCTTTATCTCAGCCCACGAGCTCCCAGTTTTACCCTTCAATGCTCTCCCCATCCCACCAGAGATCAGCTGGGATAAAACCACAGCACATCAGCAGTCCCTCCCCTCCGGGCCACATTTCCTCATCACCATCTTATCGTGGCTGATAACACAGGGGATAATTGGACTCTGGTTTGGAGTAAACTCCTGAAGCCTCAGCCAGGGGGTCACTCAGTTCCATGCTTTTAACTCCCTGCACTGCTCTAAGCTACCAACAGCAGTTCCTCAACTCTCAGTGAAAAGTCACAGGCCATAATGAAGGAAAAAAGCCACAAAAAACAATCAACAAAAACAAGCACCCCACAATCAAAACCCCCTGAAATAGTAAAAAAAAAAATCAGCTGCAAACAGAATTAAAGGATGTCCAACAACAAAAAACAAAACCCAAGAGTCATGTATATTAATCACTCAGAGAAATCAGATGTACAATCCTTGCCTGTCTATGAAGGAGGGAGTAAGATGCTGCAGCTATTTTTTTTGCATATGGTACACAAGCCAGAAAATAAAACACTTTGTAAAGGAGTGTGTTCTGGGTAAAGAAAGGAAGTAAAGACTTCCTTTCTTCCACACACATTCAGCTGTCAAACGTGACAGACTTAATGAAAACTTTAATAAAAAAAAAACAAATCAGTCAACATGGGGTGAACATTTAGAAAGCTACAAACAGTAGAACAGATCTATATGAAGCCCCTCAAAATACCTTGAAAACAGGACAAAAATATAAAGAACTTCTCCGAAAGATTTTCAGAGCTAGGGAGGGGAAAACCAGAAGGAATTCAGTTGGAAAAATGGCAACTATAACTCCCGAAATTCACAAAGAGATCTTGGGCTAAAAGGTAAGACCAGCAAACAAGGCTGCTGGAGTCAGAAAGCAACCCATGGGGGTTCTTGCAAACTCCATTTCTCTCTCATGTCAGTTTTTCCTTAGAACATCCCTAAAAAATAGCTCCTGTTATTAGGCATCTTCTATACTTGGAAAAATTATAAAAGAAAATTATGATTGTGACACCAAAGATGTTGATAACACCTGGCAAATTAATACCCATCAAATAAAGGTTACAGGTTCCAGCTCTAGTCTGAGAACTAGAATTCAAGGTCCTGTTACATTCAAGGTCCTGTTACACTTTAATCATGCTCTAATAAGCTTTCACACTTTGAGAGTCAGCTCAAATGTGAATTTGCACTGGTTTTCTGAGTGTATTTAGAATTAGTGATAAAATGCATTCCTGTCAGACTGCTGTGCCTTGATTCCCAGCTATATAAAGATGCTGAAGTCTTCAGAAGACCAAGGCAATTTTCAAAATGAGAGCTACTGGAAACTGGACAGTAAAGGCTCTTGCAAATGGGCTTCACCTCCTGCATTCAGGCCCAGCTCTGAACCACACCGAGAGGAATAAGCAGAGTCACCTGAAATTGTCCTGCTTCCACTACGGGATTGACTGTAAAATGAATTTTCACACATTTTCCTGACTAGAAGTACCTGCACTGCTTGGCCAGCACTAGCAGTTACCATTGGTAGCCATGGGAACCCTGTCACAGATCTTTGTTATTCCAATGGCAGTTAACCTAACCTGCAATCTTTCTTTTATATGGTGCTGCAACAATTACGAGATTAATCAGGTTTTACCATTCCGCAATATCTTGACCATTTTTTGGAGGGTGGGATAGAGTTTTTTTTTAGTGCGTGTTTTGCAGGTTGGTTTGGGCTGGGTTTTTTTGCTTCTTTGTTTTTTGGGTTTTCTTTGGTTATTTAAAAAGAATTGGAAAGATTAGTTCCTATTTTGAGATGTGATTCAGCAGCAGCATTGTGCAAAGCTTTTTCGCAAGAGAGTTCGGATTCTTCCATCCCTTTTTAGCAGAAGAAAGGGGCCGTGTGGGAAGGCATGTGGAAAGTGTGGGAGTTGAGAGAAGGTTCATTACGTAACTCAGCGGGAGCAGGAGCTCCAGGAGCAGAGTGAGCAGTCCAGCAGCACACAGCTACTGCATCTTCAGAGCTCCCAGTTCTGCGTCCTCCCTCAAAAAGCTGCCACTGCCTCAGACTCAAAGCCACGAGGGATCCTTACAAATCACTGAAAAGGTCACGCTGGCCAAACATGAGAAGTACAAAACCATCGTGAATATCTTGCATTAATCTTTGGAAACACTGTCGCTGCTTCTCCAGGCTGGCTGCTCAACTTGAGCCTGTTTTAGCTGGATATGCATTTGCTGTGGTTCCAGGAAATCTAAAAGTCTGGATACCATTTCAATATGGATCCCAGTTTTATAATCAGAGCTGCCTTAATTATAGCAATGTACAGTAAAACTGGGATGTGTAAGGAATCCTCATCAAGGCAGAAGCTGTGCCAAGTGCAAATGGAAATGTTACCTAACTTCACATAGAGCAGAAGGAAATTTCTTTCTACAGGAGCATTTCTAGTGAGCCCAGCAAGATTCCTGAATTAGCAGGGAAAGCATTAGCAATTGATCTGGCTGAATCCAGTATCCTATGGCTGCTCAGCCATGGAGTATTCTAGGCTTGTGCACATCAAAGTCTATTGTGATAAAAAGAATGAACCAAATGAAACATAATTGTCTCTTGAACCACGATGTGCAGTGGGAGCACAATGCGTTTTTACAGCTGGAGTAATATATTTGGTCAAAATTAACTATTCTTGATTGCCTACAGAAGAAATTAACTCCCAGAAAAAAGGCAGAATAGAACACAGGAAAAAAAAAATCAAAAACGAAAAGTTCCTCACTAATTACAGGTTGGAGGCCTGGAGGTTTCCCACCCACTAAAGCATTTCTGTAATCACAGATATGTTTGCATGTCAATTCTGTGACTTGAATGGGGCAGGGGGGTGGGAAAAAACCCACAAAAAATACTTTTTTTCTCCGCTTTGAAAAATGAAAATCATACATGCAAAGAACCAGGCTATAATGTAAGAGCACAGCCTCAGAGCCTGTTTTCTGGAGCAGTGTGAGTGTTTAGTCCACACCTGAGAAATCCCCATGGAAACATCCCACAGCTCTCTACCCACCTTTATAAGTAACAATTCCCTGTAAATCTCAGTACCTTGCTGTGGGAAAGCACCAAACGGTTTTACATAGACAGAAAATTGCTGAAAGCAAACTCTTTTGTGTTTGGGCTGCTAGAAGAAGACACAAGGAGGTGTTTGTGTTAAGGTACTGCAAATATGTCACCATCAACATGACAGAAAGGGAAATTTCAAGACTGGGAGCACAAACTCAGGTGAGACATTTCCCATTCAAGGGGAATATTTGCTATTTTATATAAAACACTGGAATCCACCTGTCCATGCTTTCAGCTTAAAACAGCAAGATGGACTTTTAGTGAATTACTACCATGACATAATTATTTTCTTTGTACTTTTCAGTTTTTACTTTTCCCCATCTTGGATAAGTTTTGAGCTGCTATTCATTCACATTCCAGCCCTCAATCCACTCCCACATACCCCTTCCCCTCTGTTCTTCTTTGCACCTTTCTGTGGGATCTCCTCTCACCAGCATTCACACTCATTTTCTCATTTATCATCCCCCCACATACACTGGGTTGCACACAACAGCATTTTGCTGAAGCAGATTAACATGCTGCATCATTCATGGGGTTTTTTGACAGCTTCCAAAGAGTCACAAAACACATTACAGGAATAATCATCATTTGGTATTTCAGCCACAGAGTTTCTCAGTCTCTGCTGTTCTTACAGCTCTTAACAGATGTACATTAGCACCAGGACTGTTGATTTGCCCTCGGGCAAATTGCAAAGACTCAGCTTCGCAGACCATGATGGATTTTGGAGTGATGCTGCTCTGTGGCTGAAGACACTCCAGTGTTAGCTGAGTTCCTCCCAACAGGGTTCCTGCCCTCCCTAGATGTTCATACAGAAATCATTCCATCAGCACGGCAAACAGCATCTCCCCGGACAACACTTGCAGTAAAGGCCACTGCACAAAAATAACAACAATGATCCAACGTGAAACTCCTAAGGAAGCTGCTCACAGTTATTTCATTAACTGTAGAAATTACTGGTAAAATCTGCTAACTCTAAAGGGAAGTTTTATTCAAGTTTAGAAAACACTGAAACACTGTTATACAATCCAGTTGAAAAATAATTCTTTAAAAAGAACAGGCAATAAAACTAAAACCCAACACATCCCAAAACGCACACACAGTCAATGCTAACAGCATGAAAATAAAACAACTTGCAATAACCAGATATCTGGAATTTTCCTTTATCCCCCTCCTGGCATCATGCAAAGCCAGAATCTTAAGGCATTCCCCTTTCAGTTGAGAGCAAATTGCATTCAACAACTGAATTTCTATTTGAGTTGCAAGCAGTGTACAGAAATCAAAACATTTAACAGAACATTTAGTCTGCCTCACTTCGCTAAAACAAACAATAGTTATGAGAAGCAAAATACTCTAAAGTGGAACAATTCACTTCCAGCATTTAAAAGCAGAGAAAATGTGGAAGCAAATACAGAGGAACAGTGGAACAGAGCAGGGTGGAACAGCTCTGCATCCTTGCAGGAGATCAAGCTCCAGAGTCAGAACATTCTTAGCAACTGTGAGCTAAATCTGGCCTGTCTTCCTTTGCCTGCTTAATTGCAAAAATTTCAATCAACGTTTCTCAGCCGGGCAATCAGGTTCTGGAATGTGCTGAGCTGACCTCACTGTCAGCCTCTGGGGTGTGCAACAGCAAACCGCTGCTCCACTTGGTAATAAAACAGGTACAAATTGGTACAATAAAACACCAGGAGTCATTTCCTCATGATTTGGACAGTCACCTATGAATCAGTGGACTAAGGTTGTCCATAAAGTGTTTGTTAATGCCAAACAGAAAAGAAATTAAAGTGAAAGAATAAAAGAAAGAACATAATCCAGCATGGAGGTCACTGAAGTGTCATAAACAGAAAAGATCAGCAGCTCACAATTGTTCAGGCAGCAAGAAACATCAAGTGCAGTTCTTGTGTGTGAAAGGATTGCCCCAGCCCAGGAGTAAAGAGAAATCCCCACAGCCCAACACCAGTTCTGGCTGTTCCCTGGGGAAGAGCTGAGCTCACACACTGCACAGAGGAAAACTGAACAGTGAGGAGCAGGGAGAGTCCTACAGGCTGTGATCCATTGAATATCCCTGCTTCTGCAGCCCACTGGCTCACCAGAGACAGCTCAGTCATTCAGGGACACAGTTATGGAGCAGTTTTTGTACCTTTAATGCAGAAATCCACAGGGGTTACACAATTCACCCACTTACAGGTGTGACAGCACATCCACAGCTCTGTGCTGCTGCAGCACTTCCCACAGCCACCTTTTGGGAAAGGGCTGGGGATGGAAAGGAGCCTGGAAGGGTCACTAGTTTGGCTTGTGCTGGAGATGGGTTTGTGCCATCTGTAACACCACCCTGGGAAGAGGAATTCCCTTCTTTGTCCTTCAGCCTAAGATCTGACCTGCAAACCTAATAAATGACAAGGGAGAAACTTCTCCTAGAGGCTGCTAGAAGAACATACATATTTCAGTTTGAGAGTAAAAGTTAAATTTAACACACAGGTCATTCTGGGAAACACATCTATATCTAAACAAAAAGAAAAGTGCATACATCTAAGATGGAGGCAAAAACTTTTATTGACAGAAACATAATGAGCATAATTCCCCTTGACGTCAGAGTGAAATGTCAAACATTGGAGTGCTATTAACCACAGCAGCCAAACTCAGCCCTCAAACACAAGGAAGAATTCTCTGTACACTTCTGTGTACAATTTTTGGGTTCAGATTGTTCAAATAAAACCCTCTCCACAAAATAAAAGAGCCCAATTTCTGTTGAACCTCAGTATAACAAGGCTCTTCAGATAAGTTAATCTCCACTTTCCCCAAAGAGCAATACAGATAATTGCCTTCTGCTGTTATTAATACAGAAGCATTTGTTTGCAAGTATTTTGGTTTGTAGATACATTTTGTGGCTTGCCACTGAATTGCTACAATGGCAGTGAAATTCCAAAACCAGCTTGCCTAGTCAAATGTTGGACAGCAATGGATTTCCAGCAAAATAATGGCTGCTTCTACTTCTGCTTGCAACTATTTACAATTGATGCTATTTTTCTCAAAATACATTCTAGAGTGCTTGATCACTAACTCTATTGCATTCAGAGAGATTCTACTGCTGAATTCAACACAAAAACATCTGCCCAGTGAAAGATTATCTTCCTGAACTGCTTGGATGATGCTCAAATAAAATACCTTCACTGAAGCAGAATCACACTTCAGCACAAACAAGGTTCAGTCCATGAAGTAACTTCAGCATGCATAGTTTTAATCATTCATAAATAAACTATCTGGTAAAATCAGAAGTATTTTTTAATTTCCAGATTTTTTTTTTAAATTTCTGAGTATTATCACCACTTTACCCACTCCTAACAACTTCTGCAATATTTTCGAGCTACATTGCTAGAAATTCTTTAGGACTAGGAATCAGCTACAAAAAGCTTATTTTCAAGGGTGCAACTCCTTAACAGTAATTTAGTGGTTATATAAACCACTTATCCTAAGAACAGCATCCTCCCATGAAAGGCAGGACAGGTTTCCTGTTGCTTTCTTTCGGTTATAAAGCTGGAAAATATTAATTATTTTAGGCCATTTGCACACACCCAGAATTAGCAGAAACACAACTGCTTAGTGGCAGGACAATAAAGAAAACCACACTCACAAAAACCTGAGAGTGAGGTACATAATGCATGAAGGGTAAGAACAGCAAAAAGTTGAGAGCAGGGAATGTGGCAGGACTCAGGCTCCCTGAACAGAGAGGAAATGGAAGGGCAGCCACACACAGAATAAAGTATCAGGCAGTAAATGAGGAATAAAAACAGAATTAGTGGATAAAGCATTCATGGAAACATATCTGAGCCTCTTCCACTAAAATAATTTTCTAGAAGATAGTTGTTACAACTTTTCTATCAAAGTCCAAATGTTTATCTACCCAAAGGCATCAGGATCCTTGGATTCAAGCACAGAAAACCTTTCGAGCCCCAAGTCAGGCTGCAGGGCCACTGCTCAGGGAGATTTTACCTTCACTGGGATTCAGCTCTGAGCAGCTCCAGGTCACTCTCAAACAGGGAGCTTAACATCTCTGCACGGATATTACAATACAGCCACGCTCTTTGTTTTGAGAGCTCAAACTGAGAATCCTTTGTGCATTAAATTGTGAAGTTTGAGTGTGCAAGAGTGTGTGAGTGTCCAAACATCGGCAGGCAGCAATTAAAGTAAAACTTCAACACCCCTAATAATTTTTGCTCTGTGTATCATGGCTTTAATTACACTCCTGATTCTTCTCACCTTCTTTAAGATGAAGGGGAAAAAAGTTCAAAGGAAGAAAACAAACCACAAATCATTTATTTGAGACCAGGATTCAGCAAAGGCTCAAAAAACTAACTTGCAATTTAGTTTATCAACATTACAGAATTTCTTTTGTTTCACCTTCCAGAAGTGACCAAGCACCTGTATTCTTATCCTATATCAATACACCTCCTTCTCAGTTACCAAATTAACAGCTCTTCTCAAAGACAATTAGAAATACAGAATAATGAACAGCAAAAAGAGAACAGGAAAAAAAAATACATAAGAGTGATATGCCTCAAACAGCAATTTTTCATCAATATCTATTTTTCATGCAGTAATTATAATGCTAATCCATTCTTCTGTGACAAAAAGGCACCTCCACATTATTAATGACAACTAATATCTGTAATATTAATTTTAAATAAATAATTCATGCAATAATTTATATACTAATAATGTAATTAGACCAAGGTTATGATCTCTGAATAGTAGATCAGTGCTTAGTTCGTGTTGGTATCTACTCTCCTCTGACACAATGTTTCTTGAGGCTTAATTAAAGCCTACAATATGTTTCATCCTTTTTTCATTGCATAAATATTCTATTTCGTCTCTGGACTATTCCTCCTCCTCCTATTTAGGTTTTTGGCTGAGCCCAGCAGAGGTGCAGGAGATAAATACCCACTGTGCCCTCTGAACAGCAGGCTGCTGGTGTTTGAACCTGGGTCACAGCTGGGCTTTGGAAGAGCTTTTCCCTGAGCACACCAAGCCCCTGCAAAGTCACCCAGGGCTCAGAGGAGCTGCCTGACAGCAGAAAGCATCCACAGGTGCTGTGGGAACCAGTGATGCTTCCAGCTGTCCCTGAAAGTGCCACTTGTTGGACACTTCCAACACCGTGGAAGTGCCCAACACAGACTTCACCCTCACCAGGGGCCACTCTGCCCTCTAAGCCCTGCTGGGATGGAGCAGAGCTCTGCTGTCCTTCTCTCTGCCTTCCCCCATTCTCTCTCTCTGCCTTCTCCCCTCTCCCTGAACTCAGGGTGGTTCCCCACAGTCTCAGATCTCTACAAAAACCTCCCCAGCTCCCACCTGGCCAAGTCACCTCCACTTGTTATACTAGTTGGGAAAAAAAAAAAAATTACTTGTTTTCCTGCTTTGGAAATACTTATTTGTATCTAAAATGTGGGGTTGGAGAGGGAAAGACATGAGAAAAAAAAATCCCAGGACTGAGCCTCTAATTACCTTTTCTTAGAAAGGCTCTTTAGGCCCTCCCCTACTCAATGCCATTAAGGAATTCTGTTCCATAGACAAGCCCCATTATCTGTTTAATTAGCTCTGATGAAGTTTGGACAGGAGCAGCACTGCCCAGCAATGTTTTCTCAGTGGCCCATAATGGCTGTGGTGCTGCTCCCTGCCCAGACTCGTGTCCAAATCCTGCGGCCCCACGATCCATCAGGACCCATCCGGGCAGCTCAGCCTGCACAGGGCACAGGCAGGGGGCCGGCAGAGCAGTGTTTGCCCTCCTTATCTGTGCATCTTCCATTTGCTTCCTGGATAACTCCTGCCTGATGATTCTCCTCCTGCTTCCCAGCAACAGGAACCAGATAATGCATCTGCTTTCCAGCCCCTGGACTGACTGTGCAGAAAAGGATTCTTGATTGTCTGAGAGCATCCCATCGTGCCGAAATAATGCAGCCACTTAGGCTGCTCTGGAAACATGCCTCTGCTGCAGCTCCCATTGCTTAGGAGAAATGCCTGAAGTGCCTGGATGGTGTGGTGTTCAAGACTGCTTGGCACCGATTTTCTTCTTTCTACAAACCTATTGTAGCAATTTTTGATGGCCATTTGGAAGATATTTCATATTTACAAACCGTTCTAAAGAAGAAAACTGGAAAAATATTCAAGGTTTCTGCATTTCATCTGGTGCTAAAGGACAATTTTACAGCAGTGGCTGAACCAACTCTTGGAGAAAATTTGTTGAGGTTGGACCCCTGTGGGAAGGGAAATACTGAATGCAAATTCCATTCATTTCCCAAGATATAACACAATTCCTCAGGACCAGCAGCACCCTGTAACCACTCCTGCACACAGGAACAGCTGATATTTCCCCTCTTCTCACCAGCACCACCTCAGTCCTAAAACCATGCACCAGAACCACTGACAGGCAACAGATTTGCAGCTACACCTAGAAAATCCAAGACCCTCAACAACTGCACAGTTTACACTATATTTTATTGGTTATTTCCGAAATCTAAGGGTTATTGATGTGTTAGAAAGCCCAGCAGAGATCAGCGCCTATCTTTACTGAGGTGATTATGTCATTTGCTAATGACTTGCTAACACAACTCCATCTCTGAGGCTCTCAGAAGCAGCGAGCAGAAAACAGCCAGTGCAATCACAAATTACTTGCTTTTATAAAGCACAGCATAGTTAAAGACCTAAACAAGGAATTCTGTTGACTAATGCATTAAAAATGGAACACGCTTTCACAGAAAGGTTGCAGAAGCCACTGCATAGTAGGTCTGGTAAGATTTCACTTAAGAAAACACGGGGAAGGAGAGGAAAGAGAGGCAACTGAAGTTACATAATTACTTATTGACAGTGACAAGTGCAACGTTAAGGGTAAAATATTACATGTTTAAACAAAATGAGTAATTGCTGTACACATCCATTTAGCAAGCATTCAACAACAAGGTGAACGAGAGGTCTCTTCATTGCAGCTAAAAAGTCTATTAGCCTAATTTACAATTACCCACACGCTAGAAAAAAGCTGTCAGGGCACAGAAATGTCACTGGTGACAGTTTACATTACACCAGTGCTCAGATCACAATGGAACTGTTAGCAGCAAATTACCATCAACTCAAACACACAAGTGCAAGAGTTGGAACAATGTAAATCAATCTTCCAGCAATTCCATTTTTTCCCAGATGTTTTTTGAAAGCTCAAATAAAGTCACATAATGGCAACCCATTCTGGTTTTAAAAAGGTATCTGAGAAAATTTAAACATTCTCTTGGTTTTTCAGTGTAAATGCAGAGGGCACATTTATATAGGGCACTTTTGCACAGGGAATTGCATACAAAAGTCACTTTATAATTAAAGTTTCCTAGGAAATATTTTAAGAACTAATGTTACTGACTTAGCCTGCAAAACCTATTGCAATTCTGCCTTTATAGAAATGCCTTAATCTAAATTAAATATCTATCTAAATGTACAGTAATCATGTTTCCTGTTCCCCACCTTTCATCATTTGTTTCTTCTGGTTAAAACCAAAAACCACCTTTCCTTCTTGAAAAGAGTGATGATTTCCTACTGCCTGTGGCAAGTTGTGCTTTTCCTTTTATATAAAATAACATTATCACTATGCTTATAGTATATATTAGTAGATTTTCAAGAGAGGAAAAAAAAAGAAAAAAGCTTGCATCCACTCAAAAACTATAATGGAATATTTTGTCAAAACTATAATGGAATTACACAGGATCTCCTCTCAAAGCTCAAATCACAATATTCAAAGCTGGCAGTCAATAAACAATATATTCCATTTCCACCCTCAGACCACTGTGTAATTCATGCCAAGGCTGCTCTGAACACTGATAACAGAGTGGGCACCAGGTAAAAAACTGAATACTTCCAGTAAGTTTGCTAACATTCATAGTAAGTTCCATTTTAAGAGTTTCTGAACACTAAGGTCAAAATCAACTGCCCAAGTCAACCTCCCAGCGGAAAACTTCCACCCAGGACTGTTTTTCCAAGTTAAAGCAACTTCTGAGTGCCAGCTATGGAATTGTACAGGCAGCAACCACTCCAGCCGGTAAAGAATTCAATGAAAATATTCTGAAAATAGAATGGTCAAAGAAATGCTGCTACTTCAGTGACAAGCAGTCAAAGGAAAAGCCAGCTATGTGAGAACTAATTTTTTGTGGTGTGAGGGTGCTGTAGTTGCTCTAAGTTACAAAAGAGAAGTAGAACTTGAAATAGTTTGAGAATAATTAATCATGGTAAAAAGTGAAGAGTTTGGTGAGCAGGATATTGTAAGGATGGAAGTGACAAACTATATTAATTCCCAGCAGGGGAAAGAAACTGCTCTTGGCTTAGTAAAGGAGAGAAACTCCTCTCCTTCACTCAGCCAAAGCAACTGTCCCTTCACCTTTCCAAAAGTCAATAAATGGTTAAAGTACTTGTTCTCATCTCTGCTCAGCTCAGGGGCAGTCTGCCACTCTCACAACCCTTAACAGCTTCATTGATCCTGAAAAACTTATCATTTTGGGAAATCATTAGCATTAAAAGATGTTTCTAAAACACCTGCTGCCAGCCTTGCTATTGCTGGCTCAGCACTGCAGGAACCAACCCTGCCTCAGCAACCCTGCAGTGACCCAGCCCAAACCATGGAGAAGTTTCAGAGCTCTCAAATAAGGATTTTGCTTTGGAAGCCACAAAGAAAAGTCTGTTTTAAATAATTATGGATAGCCCTTGGCAGGAGGAAGAATTCCAGATGTTATACAGGGATGAGCTGTGACAAATCTGGGCAGGGGCAGGTCAGCAGCTGTAACAGCATCCAGTATTCAAGCACCTTTGGACACTGACAGTTTTAAAATATAATACAGTTAACCTATATTTCTTTCCTGTGAAAACATGCTTGTGCTTAGAAAACATCACTATTTTTAACGATTATGGGTAAAATCAGCACCAACAGCATTCAAGCACCTTTGGACATTACCTGTAGCTGCATTATATTTAAAAACAGTCAAGCTGTATTTCTTTCCTGTGAAAACATGCTTGTGTTCAGACAACATCACTATTTTTAATGATCACAGGTAAAATCAGCAGCCCTAAATGTCAGTTTAAGGCAGCCCAGCATGAAGGTATCTGCAGCCAGGGCATGCAGCCCACAGCACCAGAACAGAACCTCAGGAACAAGCACGGCAATAAAGGGAATTAAAGAACTTGGGTTTTAAAATAGAAAACTGCAATAAAAGCAAATGGATTCAAAGTCTAATGGTGGAATGAGAATTATGTATTACAGCCCTGGGCACGCAGATCAAGACAGTAACAGCTCACTAAGCTTCTTTATCTAGAAACAATCAGTGCAAAAGCATGTCTAAAGCGGGGTATTTGTGAGTCAGGCTGCTCACAACCCCTCTGCAGCACCACCACCTTCTCTCCGGCTGCTCTGACCACTGCTGACAAACTGCATGCTGCTATTTTCCCTTCAGCTACTCCCATCTCATTTCTTCACACTCACAGTGCATAACTCCATTAAATAATTTGCAATTATCACCTGCTCCGTGTTGTCTATAAAACACTGCTACTCTACACCGCCCCAAATTAAAGCCAAAGCCTAAGCAAACTCAACAAAAGCCTGAGTTTGCACACACTAAGTGTTCCAGGAGACCTCATAAAATTACAGCTCTGGTGACTTTCACCATTTCCCTCATCCTATGAATTGCACTGGCTGCTGGCTGGCTACAGAATTTCCAGCATTCAGCTTCTGAGAAAAGTATTCAAAGATGTGACTCAAAGTTCCTACATAAACTTCCATGAACTGAACCTTCCTTTTTGACTGATTCAAAACAACATTTCAGGTGCTTACCTTTGTATAGTTCAAATATGTGCTTTTCAAAATTAAGCACATAAGGATACACTGAACTACCATAGCTCCAAAAGCTGTGCAGGCATTCAGGTCTCAAACATTCCACGTGTAACAGAATTCGGAACATTAGTGCAGAATGAGAAACAGAGGCTGAGCAAAGATGCACTGCCCCAGCAGTGATGGCTTTTGCCAAACCCATTACAATTCACACACACAGGGGCAGGAGAAAGGCCAGACCTTGACTTTGTTATTTCAGTCCCCTTGTGCTCCACAATTAAGCTTTAATAGCCATGTGATATTTTTAGCAGTTTTCAATGGACTGCTGTTGCTATTTTTACAAGTAGCACCATTAGCCTGCTCAAAGTGTTGGTATGTAAAATGCATTTTTGCTTCTACTACTTAGGGTAGACGCTTCACATTACTTCAGGAAAATTAAGCATTAGAGACAAACATCTACTGCTGTTTTGGGATTTCTTTCCTCACATTTGATAATTTATGGATATAAAACTAAATGCAAACAAAAGGAACATAATAGTGCCAGTGTTGAACTCCTCCTGGGAGGAGAGGGGCAATACAGAAGTGATTATTAAATCTGGGGGGAAAAACTCTCTTAGCCTAAAGAACTTATTCAACCTTGAGATACCCACAAGAAATAAATTTTTGTTGGAATTGTGGCTTAGTTAAATATTAACACAAAATATTACCAGTTTGAAAGAAAAGACTACAGAAAAATCCCAAATATTCCATCTGTGATGATCTTGGTTTGCTGTTTTTTTTTTTTTTTTTTTTAATACTGGTTTTAGCATGTTTATGGTGACATTTTTCCTTATGCGGAGCAGCTGAAATTTCTGGTCTGCTCTACAATCTGTCCAACTGCTCCAAGTCTAGGGGGATGCATTCTCCACTTCCTCCTGCACCTCTCTATTCTCCTGCTTCATTTCCAGTATTTGATGCTAATATTTCCTAAAGTACTTCCTTTGCTTTTTATTTACAATTACAGCTTAAAATCTCATTGCTCTTACCCTGTCTATGGGCAAATGACTCCAACACTTGCACAGTGCAGATTTCCTCTGCCCAGTTACCAATCCCGACAAGTTTCGTTTCAAGCTACCTTGACAATTGTAATTTGCAGTTTCACACCAAGGCAGTGACCAGCCACAGGCCTGGGTTCCCATTAAAGTGGTTTTATTCACAAAGCCTCCAGTCTGAGGCTGAGCAGGACAAAAACCTGATCCTGTCTATACTCACACCTCTGCACTCACTCACCTCTCCCAACAGAGCCTTTTGCAAGGCACAGCACACTCCTAGACCAAAATATTCCTTATTCCCTTGGAAAATTCCTCTCTGTGTATTTCCTTCTCCTTAACATGGTTATCAGAACCCAGAATTTCTCACAGCTGTCTCTAGAATCATCCATCACAGCACGGTGTTGGTTTGTTGCTTCACCTGGCTGCTCTACTTAAGGGTGTTTTTCACAGCCTACAATAATAATTTTCTCCTTTTATGCACACTGACAAAGTAACTTTCCTTGGCCTGTTCTGAACTCAGAATTGCACCAGGAATCACTGCTTGTATTTCTACTCATAGCACTTGAAGACGTTTTTGACCTTCTAAACACACACAAAGCAAGTTCCTGGACTCCGCACATTAAATAAAGCAAAGCTTTGTCTCTCCCTTGATGCACAACAAGTATTTCCATGAACTGAACCTTCATCTTTGAATGATTCCAAACAACACTTCAGGTGCTCACCTTTGTATAGTTCAAATATGTGCTTTTCAAAACAACCATCAGTGACATAACCCCAGGGGCAGAAATCTGCTCCTGCTGACACTGACCAGAATTTTGGGTTGATCCCATTAGTGAAGACTCTACTAGAAGCAAAATTTCACACCTAGTACAGAAATTCCTAATAACCCAAATACTTTTAGGAAAAACGTTTATGGACTTTGGGTTTGAGCTCCATGAGAACAATGTTCACTGTTCTAAAATACAAACTGTGCAGTGATCCAGCAAAAAGGCAGCTCGGTCTTCCCTTCTGGAGAACACCTAATATTGGGACAAAATGAAAGGAATAGACTGCTGCTGAGTTTCCCAAGATTACTCTCTCGGCAATGGATGCCTGGAGTACTCCAGAGGACAGGTGAGATTTCCAAATAAATGATATACCTCCCATATTTTCTTTAGTAAAAAAACAAAGCAAATTAAAACTCCCATTAGACAAACTATCAGCAAAATAGAACAAAACCTTCAGGGTTTGTTTTGTTCCAAAGCTGTTCTGTTATCAGGTTTCTGTTCTCCACAAAAGCCTGCAGTGTTATGTAAGAGAAGCTGCTCTGCAAAGAGGCACCAGGTTGTCATCCGTGCAGTTGGCAGCGAGGTCTGACAGACTGAGTCCCCTCCCTGCAGTTCTATTAATCATGCATTCTGTATCACACAATTGGCTGTTTCAGGGCCCAAGTGTGTTCACAGCCCTGCTGACTTCCTAACACTTCACTTACTGGCAAGAATATTCAACCCAGTCTTGAGTTACCAGCAAATGTTCCTGAAAAGAAATTGGGGAATTTGCACCTGCACCACGATGCTGAGAGTGGGAGTTACACTCAGCCTGGGAAGAGCATCAGAGCGCCAGCCTGTCACCAGAACCTCTGATCAAAAAAGCCATTGTTAGCTGCTGACAAGAATATCAAATTAGCACCCAGAAACGCAGCAGCAAGGATTGCTTAAACATGCAACAATTAATATGTTTCCAATGACAGTTTACAAATTAAAAAACAAGCTAGCCAAAAGTTACCTAACACAATTTGGAACTTGTTTCAATCATTTATTCAGCTCTGACAAAGTTTAAGACTTTGTTAATTAGCAGCGATACATTCCGTATATGCCATGGCTGTCATTTTCCAAGTGTTCTCTCTGCTAAGAAAACAATACATAAACACACCAAGCTCAAGTAAAAGCTTGAGTGTAATAATTGTAGAAACAATTATTACAAAAGCTTAAGTGTAATAATTGTAGAAACAAAACTCCTAGACAATCATTGTCCTAAAATACTGCGATATATGTCATATACAATAATCTCCTTCCAGCAGAACAGCATCCACTAGATAGAGTTTATCTAGGAGCAGATTTCTTGTGCAACAGAAGCGATAATCCATGACTGCAGTTCTAGCCTGGTCCATGTGTAAATTTAAGTTGGAGATGTCAATGTGAGCTCCAGATCCCTTATTTTCTCCCCTAGAGCTTTCTCAGATGCAAACCTGCCTATTATCAGCTCCTCGGACAACCTTCCAGAATAACTCTGAAACCAGATCCTCAGCAGCTTAACTAAAACTGGAAATGGAAGGTGACAAAAAGAAGGAAATTGAGATTATTTTCTATTTCCAGGAAGAAAATAATGAGAATTTCCATTGCTATTTCCCTCCCTCTCACCCCAAATGAAACAGCTGTACAAGCCATCTGACAGCTGCTGGACTGCCCGAGATCCTGGAGCAACCTGCACCAGCAGCACAAAGTGCTCTCCAAGGGGCGTCCAGGGGCAGGATGGAAAGGGGAGGCACAAACCCATTCACCCCAGCCCAGCTCAGGAGGGCAGGAACAAGGAGCGATTGCACGTGCCCTGCTGGGATTGATCTGTCACCCTGCAGATGGGTGATGCTGGAATAAGGCAGAGCAGAAAGGGCAGACAGAGCTCAGGGGAAGGCAAACTTCTGAGAAAAAGAGATTAAAAACCAGGGGGAGGCAAGAGCCCACCCAGAGAGACCTCCCAAAGCACCCAGCTGATGCCAGAATGCAAATCCATTTTATGCCCCACTAAAACTGATGGAAATCACAGCTCTGCTCCCTAACTTGTACAACAATAAAACTGGCTTTTATGAAGATAAACTCCAAGAACTCTCATTTTTTAAAAATTTATCATAAATTATTTTCCCCTCATTCAAGTCCAGAAAACTGAAAAAATTATTTCAAATGGACGCAACACAAGAAAGCTTCTGTCACAGAAACACAGACATGTGCAGGGAAGCTGGAAAGATGGCAGCAAGACCAAGCACTATTATTGCTTTGCTTTATGCTGTTTTTTTCCTGTTTTAGAACACATGCATTTTTAGGTGAAAAAAAGAAACTAAAGAACCCACACACCATTTACTTTTACATCTCGGAGGAATAAGTAGTGCAAAAACAACGCAAGAAAATAAAGTAGAAGGTTAAAAGATGAATGGAATTCAAACATAAGCTAAAAATTTAGTAATTTTGACTTAAGCTTAGCAATTTTTATAATACTTTCTGTTAGAGAGTTTGATACTGGAACAACTTTACCCCATCCGTACATTTGTCTGCCATTAAGATCCATTCAAAGGAGTTCTGGAAGTCAGTAAATAGTCACAAGATACTTTAATTTTCTGTATACTTGATAACATTATAAGTATGCTACTTTTACAACATCCAACTGAATATACAACAGGATGTAGGTGAATCTTGTTCATTTTCAGATGTCCATAAATCACCACCAGCTCATTCTGGATATTCTGTTTTGCCACACAAAATCACTCCTACTGCAGTAGTTGTATTTCATACAAATGAAAATAAATATCTCTGAAATAAGGAGAAAATACAAGACAAACTTCTAAACAAGGGTCTTCAAAGGCAGTTTTAGGTGGTGTTCCTATCTGGGTACTTTTTTCTATACTTTTCTGCACAGTCTAAATATTACCAGTCCAGTTTATCCAATTAGTGTCAAAAATTAATTAACTAAAGTCTGTCACCTTTCAAAGCAGTTGCCCAGCTTAAAGCTTCTGAGGTGGGTTACCTTCAGTTCTTCTGAGAAGAATTGTGCTACTTGATACAAAACACATAAATACTCATTTCAGGGAGACTGGGAAATGGATTTAGGATTTTTTGTTAGAATGTTTGCCCAGTCCCTTTCAATCATTTCTGCTAATGAAAAACCAAACAATTAGTGCTCAGGTGCACTAACATGGGGAATAACAACCAGAGTGAGGGTAAAACACCCCACTCTGCCAGCCCTGCAAGGATATTTTGTGTTCCTGATAGCAGCAAACAGGTTTGCTGTCGTTAGGGCAAAGCAACAGAAATCCAATTAAGGTTTCAGAATCACATTTGATGTAAATCTGTTTACCCAAAGCTATCTTTTGGCTGGACTAATTACTGTTCCTTTACATGTCCAGTTGTTAGAGATGGCTCTAAACTGATCCTGAGGCCATTGCTGAGGTGACATCTCATTGTGGAGAAGGCAGAGGTGAAATGCATCAGACAATACCAGCTCCAAGACATACAGCGGTAATATTAAATATTAATTCCCCTTCTGCTCTCAAACTTCTTTAAGGAGGAGTGACTTTCATAACTTTCAATGAGGAAAATCACTACTTATTTATTTTTTAATCACCAGGATAAATGTACTTGTACTTTGTAAATAATGGCTGGGTTTCCAGAAACAGAGATCATGTTCACCCTGACCCTAATTCCACCAGGAATAGCCTAGCATTTCTTTATGGATACTTGGAAAAAGAGAAGCAATAAACCCCTCTAAGCACCGATTCATTTGTAGAAATAGCCTCACATGGCTCTCGTGGGAGCACAGGGAGGCAGCACAGTTTAAGTAAATAATCTCTCTCAACCCAGCTGAACCATTTGCTGCCCATTGTCCTTTTACCACAAATGTCTGCAGATCCACTCCATTTGTGTCAAGCTGCCACCAGCCCTGGCTCTCTGCACTGCTATTTCCAGCCCTTGCCTCAGTCTTATCTGCTATGTGTTATCTTCTGTGTGTTATTTTTCAGGTTTTCAGTGTTTAACTACAGCACGTTTTTTCTACCACCTTCAGTTTTTGTAAAAACAATATCATGACAATAGTAAATCAGCAATAAATTCCAACAAGTAACTCAAGTTCTTCCCCCCCCCATTTCTTTTGTTTTTCAGCTAGATAAGACACTCCAGCAGTTACAATAAAATATAAATACATAGATAAAACAAAGTTGATTATGAAATAATGCTGTGTCTAAAACGACTTATCCTAATTCCTGTTTACAAAGGTGTTTTGTATAAAAGCAGTCTGAGTGCCACTAAAAGCCATTAAGATTATGGTTCCTCACATTATATCTGCTCTAAGAACAGCTTATCAGCATCGCAATCACAACTGCCCAAGCTGCCACCTACCAGAGCATTTCCCACTCACACACAAGCACCTCCCTGAAACAGCACTGCGGACATTTTTAGTATTTAAAAAAGCACCAAAAGTCATGGGTTTGATTAATTGGAGCCAATCATCATGGGCTTGATTAACTGGGGCCAAATTGCTTCCAGATCTCTCACCATTTGGATTGGAAACCCCTGCCCATTGCCATAGAAATTCATCAGCTACTCAAAGTTAGCTGTAGCAGCGTATTTTTACCTTCAAAATACGTGAGTGTCTGTTAATTAGTCATATAATTTAAGCTTTCAAGTAATCTTGCATTTAATTTCTTCTGAGTCCCTGTCCTACTGTCAAATAATGGTTCCATCACACACTTTTATTACTCTGGGAACACCAGGATTCAGGTGGGGTGGGGAGCAGCAGTGAGTAGGTACAAACTCCCTAATGGCTCTGCTTGTCATTTTTCCTTGCTTCAGACACGCTGCTACAACTGTGACACATTATCAAAAAATTAAATCAAAAATTAAAACTTCAGGGAGCCTGAATGTCTGGTTCTAGTGACACAACACCCAGTCAATATCTATCTCTCCAATTTGCCAGCAGAGCTTGCATTTTACCTCAGCACATTTAAAGGCTTCAGTTTTAAATTACAGCCGGGTAGAAAAGGCCAGAACAACAAGGCTGCTTTGTAAAGTAGAATTTGCACCCCTGGATCCATGCACAGGTCAGTTAGACCATCAGTAAATCACATGAATGATGCACTAATATTTCTTTCTTCATTAAATGCTTCTAGGTTTTGAGGAGAAGAATTTTGGATGGCATTAAATAGCATTATGGTACCACAAAAAGGTCAACACAAATGCAGATATAAAACGGGTACTTGATTGCCTGAGGTAAATTTAATCCCAGGAAAACCATTCAGAGCTACATGCACATTTCAGCTGTGCTGTGCTGTTCCTCTCAAGTGCTGAAAGCCAGGGCAAGACACCCAGCTCACTGTTCCTGCTCCTCCCATGGGTGCTCCATGTGCACACACTGGACAGCGGGGGAAATTCTCGTGTAAAGTAAACTTCAAAAGCCTAAGCAATACAAAGATAAAATGACTAAGGCAAGTTTAAACAGTAGTAATTGGTAACTTTCCCAGACAGACAGGCTGGTTTGCTAACCCTGTGTTCAGTTCTTTCCATGGCAAAGGAACTCAACAGGAGCCTTTTATACCAAAGCCAGGGGAAGTTTAAAATCAGTAAATCAATAAAAATGGCTCTAATAGGCCACCTTCCTCTATAATCTTTTTAACTTCTATTTTCAATCAATTCATGCTTTCTGTGATAGGTATAATTACCTAACATGCTATTTTACCATAAAAAAAACTATGATTTAGTCACACTCCAGAGCTCTGCTCTCTGACAACAAGCTTTGTGTGACCCCCTAAACCACTCCCAGGAGCTCAGCAACCCCAGCACAGAGATTTAATGGCACACACACACAGATTGCACTGCTCTGAACAGGCTGAACCAGTCAAGAGTTAATTCAGTCTGGTCACATAGATTCTGTGAAACTTGCTGTCTGTGTAGGCTTGGAGGAGTTTGTTTTTGTTGTCCTTCAGTCTGTCATAGGTGACATGCAGCAAAACAATCTGTATCCATCCGAGTGACACACTAATATCTAGGGATGGAAACATGACACAAGAACAAGGTCTTGCTGTCCTCCTGACTGAGCTCTTTCCTGGCCACTGTGATAAACTGTTATGGGAGAAGGAAGATGAGAGACAGAGGCAGAAAAGCAAAGTGCTCCACTCAGTTTAGGCTGATTTATAGCTGACAAATGACTCAAATCACACGGAATCACCTCAAAGAGGCCAACAAAAAAACCTCAAACCAAAATCTCAAAACTCCACTAAATATTAGCCCCTGTGCCACAGAACAAAAGGTGGTTGCTTCCCCCACCACATATAACTTCATTTTGCACTTTTGATCATTACTTAAGGGCAAACAGCTTTATTACCATAAATTGAGAAGTCTCAAATTTCAAAACAGTATTTCAACTAAAATTTCTAAATCAATATTTAAATGCTCACAGACACTTACCTTCAAATACCCTGTGCATATTGAAGTACACAAATACATTCTTTTCTACAGTGATGTCACATCACTTAAAAATTAAGTCTGAAATGCAGTACAGTGACCTCACACACCTTTAAATGTGCAATTTTAGATATAAAGTGTAGAAGTTCTAAGGCTGTGCTTAAGTGTCAAATGCAAAAAAAAAAACACTTTTCCTTCAGCTCAAAAAATGAGCATCTCCCACAATTACACAAAATTAGGAATCACGTGGCATTTGTAGAGCAAACACACCTTACACATTCAAGTCAGCATTTGTTCAACACTGAAAACACAGCCAGGTAAATAAATACACTTTATTTCTGTGGCATTTTATCACAGAACCTTACTCAGCATCCATCTGACTCTGCAGAAAGGCCCCACCTGGCACAAGAGCAGGAGATGAAACCCAAACAAGCTTTTTATAATCACTCCTGTTCCCTGGATTACCCACTCAGTTGGGGAATAATGGAATTAGGCTAATGGAACACAGTGTTTTCTGTAATTGTATATTGTGCAAGCACTTTGCACGTTTCAAACACAGACTTCAGCTCTTCTGTTCTCTTATTGTATCTGCAAAAAGATCATTAAGGAGCTGCCCTCTCTGCTGTTCATCACTCCAAAGAACGCAGCACAATGTCTGAGAGAGGCAGACAAGCCTTTCACTTACTTTCCTCAAATTAGATCTCATCCACTCTTGGTAAAAACCTTACAGCTTAAGTTACCTGGGCCACTTAAGTGCTGGAAACCAGGCTGGCTGTGTCTCCTCTGAGATTTCCACTGTAGAAGTCCTGCTTTGGGGTTTCCAGCACTCACAGAAGAAAAATAACATTTGTATGTAATATCAGGTACTGCGAGACCTGCTATAATTGCTATGCATTTTGTTATAATTTAGAGAAGACATTTCTGGAAAGGTTGGACAAGAACAATGTGAAAAAAACTCCAGCAGCAAATGCCACTAGAAACCAGATCCATAACAAACAGGTAATTTATCTTGGTTTTCTCTAATAAGACCATTTCATCATTAAATCTGGCAATACCTTACCCTGCACGAGCTGTCCCTGTAATCAGCTCAGTGGCATTTGCAGTGAGGGGAATGGAGCCACATTCTGGGGGCACGTGAGGGCTGACATGGGGTTTTCAGGAAATTCAAATCTTTTTTGTCTGTCCCAATCTCCCACCACCTTCAGATCATGTTTGCCTCTCAGAGTGTCTGGAAGTTATGAGCACCCACACTGAGATTAGAAAATGCCCCTAAATCCACAAATTCTTCAAGTGATGAACTACAACTTGAAAGGAGACAACAAAAGGAAAATGTAGGATCTAGCAGGGACTGGACAGAAGCTTGCCTAGAGTAGCAACCCCTGCTTAGCAAACTCTCTGCCAAGCAATTTCTGCCCACAAGAGCTACATTCCATTCCCTCCTGTGTCTCAAAGCCAGAACTCCTGCCTTGCTGCACTTTATGGCACATTTTTACTGGGTGTACTTAGGCAGCAAGCAAGGCCAGCTAAACAGATTTCCTCCATGACCTTTCCTACCATCAGCTGAAAACAATTTAGTCCATTTTAAGTCATTTGAGAGCACTGTAAACATTATCCAAGGGGCTTAGGACTGACTGCCTAAAACATGACCTTTCAAGCTGACAGCTGACAAAAATCCTCCACTTTAAACCATTATAAAAGATATGATAAAGGTTCTTATCCTGCTGAAACAGAAAGGAATTTTCCTTTTGCCACTAGAGAATACAGATGCCTTTCATACCATTTAAGAAATCTTGGGATTTTGGTTTGCTTTTTACTTTCATGGAAAAATGAAGGAAATAACCTAGAATACTCAGATACTTTCTTTCTTGAATAAAAGTTCAATCCACCCAATAAATATAAACCAAAAAGTGAAACAAAGAGGGTAAGTAAGCAATGAAAGAGACCATACAGAAACAGAAAACCTTACATAGGAAATAGTTTAGCTGGAAATTAAAAGAGAAACAAATAAATTATGCAGTTTTATTAACACTTGAGGTATATACACACCTATTCAATTCATTTGTACACAAGGGAAGATAGACATAACTTTCTACACAGCCAAATTGATGTGGGAAAAACTCCATTTTGATACTTCAGAGCACAGGCTCACTCTGCTCATCAACCCAGCCCACTGCAAAGGCTGCCTGATTTAACCAGAAGTATCCAGAGAAAGCAACACACATGATGGATTCCATGTGGCAACATAGATGATCCCATCTAAATGAAATTAAAAGGATTTCAGGCTATGTAATACAAAGAAAAGTATTCCACATTTATTTGGCCTTGTCATATAGCAAGACTAGAAGGGAAAAATTCTTATGAAGAAAATATTCCATTATCAGTTTTTAGAAAGCGTATAAACGTCATGACTACCAGTTTAGAATCACCCTGCCTTCCTCTTAAAACTAAAATAAAATCAACTGCAAACAGGCTGGAAATATACAATGACATAACACTTACTTCCTGTGTAATTGCAAAATAATTCTGAAAACAGCCAAAAATATTTTGAGATTCACTAGACATTCTGCTATGCAGATTTACTTGGCACTCAGGGTACCAAGTAGTTTTACATAAAAATTCCTGACAGCGAATTAAAAAAATATAATCCCTACTTAAACCATCTTGTTCCTTTTCAAGTTATTTAGTTTGGTACTGCACCAGTCTTTGCAGCAGCACCCTGTTGTGTGTGCTGTCTAAAACACTCCACTGTAGCCTAATCAGCTGCACACCCTTTGTTTAAATCCCAGTCTTGCCCAACTTTTCCCTACCTGCTGAACACCCACTGAGAGCTCCCACAGCTATCCTTGTGGCAGGGAAACAAAGGATGAGACACAGTGTGTGTGACAGGAGGGATGCACACACGACTGAAACCTCAAAGGATGGCCGCCCTGCCCATCTGCACCCACCCCATCTCCTGTGAAAGGAACCTCAGAAAAAAGCTGAATTGTTTTATTGGAGTTGGAGTGAATAAAACCACATTACCACTACTAAAATACTGAGCATCACTTAGCAGGAAAGGAATACCAATCTGCATCTCCCTGTTTCTCACTCATTACATACTGAATTTCCAGCATGGCCCATTTTTTCAGGTTTTAATTCCATTCCCTCTCTCACTGGGCACTGTTTTTCCCTATGCAGACATCCATCCTCTCAAATAGAAGGATTCTGCCCTAAAAGCAGAATGCAAACACTTGTGGAGAAAAAGCTTTATCAGCTGGCACATCCTCCACAGAACAGTGGGATTTATCCAACCACCTTGCTGTTACAAAACATTCAGTCGCTTCAGGGCTTTCAAAAGCTTGTTCTTGTCTCCTGTCATACCATTTTAAGCTGCTTTGTTCCTCAGAAACAGCACAAGAAACATCCTTTTCCCCCCGTTCCTCTGGCTCAGCAGCACTGCTGGACTGACACCTCTGCTTCCCTGGCCCTGCAGGATGAGCAGAGTGCCCTGAGCTGCTCCAGGCAGCCACAGGAGCGCACAGGACACAAACACAACCTGCAAACACACAAAAAATGCTGCAAACACACAAAACCGCTGCAAACAGCTCAGGCACCAAACAGCTCTGTGGGTCAGCTCGTACAAAATTACTCCCATTTCTCAGAAAGCTTAAGATTGGTTTGATTTCATGTTCAAGAACCAAACCAGCTAAAAAAGCTCCTTCAGTAAAAATAGTCACATTTTTCAGCTTAGTATTTATTTGCATTCAATTATTTCTTAAATTCTTATTGACTTTGAAAATAACAATTCTCACTCATCACACTAATTTATTCAAAAGCAAATGTATTATCCTAAAGAGTCCAAAAGGGATGGAGAGAAGATTCTCAGCCCATGGCAGAATTTTTCACCAGTTCTTGGTAGTCTTACATGCAGAAATACCATTATGATAGATTTTCTTCCCTTCTCCTTTCTTTCCTTTTTGTCTAGGCATTTCGTGTCTCTAAACACATTACATGAACCACAGAGATTCTCTCTTCATTCAAAATTCACAGGTTTTGAGAAATCAAATGAAATCTAGAGAAGTTCCAGATTACAGATGGCAACTGTCAATTTTGCTTATGTTTGTGAGATTACCTTTAAGGGAAACATTCCTTAATCAGATTTCATGTGCTTTGCCCATTACATCTCTGCAGTATTGCTGATGTGGGAACTCCACTGGCAGGAAAACCTTCTCCTTCAAGTACAAACTGATTTTTTTTCAGTTTTTTGGGGTTTTTTGTTTCTTTTTACACAACGTTCCTTTGTGTAAGCTGTACAACACAAGCTTTTGAATGATGGCAGAACCTTCACAATATTTTTGAAAGAGCATTTCAAGAGATTGCAAACACAATGCTACAAATAGTTTGCCAGGGAATCAGAGAACAGCCTGGGGTAGAAAGGACTTTCAAGCCCATCTGATTCCAGGGGCAGGGAAACTTTCCACTATCCAGGTTGCTTCAAGTCCCATCCACCCTGGCCTTGGGCACTGCCAGGGATCCATGGCAGCCACAGCTGCTCTGGGAGCTTGTGCCAGGGTCTCCTCACCCTCACAGGGGAGCATTTATTCACAATATCTAACTTAAATCTACTCTCTTTCAGTTTGAAAGGCAAGAAGATGGGCTTCTCCAGCTGCAGGTGAGCGCAGCCCCACCAAACAGGGGACACAGTCCCACAGGATGGAACAGGACACAGCTGGGAGAGGAGAAACCTTCCCAGAGTCCAGACAAGGCAGGGTCAGAGACAGGGCTGGGCTGAGGCCAGTCCCAAATTCCATCTGCCTGATGGAGCAGAGATAAACCTGGAGACAAGGAAGCCACAACAGCTCAGAGTTCTTCCAGAAGGATCTGTCCTGAGCCAGGAGATGTGCTGGGTCCAGGTGTTCCTGTGGCACAGCACAGCCAAGAGCCCCAGGGAAACAAGCCCCAGGTTATTCTGGTCAGGGCAATTAAAGCTCATTAGCGCAGCCCCGGCCTGACACAAAGCAGCCACGCTGCAGCCCCAGGGCGCTATTGAAGGAAAAGTGACCATGGAGCAGGGATTGTTCCATGGAGCAGGGATTGTTCCCTGTTCCCCTGGCCCTCACACCAACATCTGTTTCAGGTTAAGGCTGTATCAGTTTCCATTACCAGCTCTTTAACTTTGGTAGGGTTCAAAAGGAGCATAAGGAAACTTTTAGCATACTTTTAAGAGCAGACACTCGATCAATCAGAAAACTAATATAAATTACATAACTGGACAGGAAAACAAATTCCAAGCATTACAATTTGTCCTGCAAAGGATCTTTAACACACTCGTCATCACCAGCCAGTGGAGAGGAAAGCATGACTCACTCACCACTGATAATGTCTCAAATTAGGATTGAGCCCAAGCCATCACTGAGGATGCAGAGCAGTCTGAAATTTTAAACAGAAATGCTATTTTCAAATTATACAGTACCAACTGCAGCTAATCAGCCATCCTACTGCTTACACATACTTTCAGTATCAGCTTTTCTACAGTATTTTCTGTTAAATAACTTTCTACAACAAGAAATGAGAATTACACCAAGTAGCACAGGTGTATATCCTGCTAAATTATCATTAGATATGCAAATCAATTAACTCATTAGGCAGAAAAAGTGTGTGAATCTATAATGACCATTTCAAAGCACAGCTGTTGTGGTAAGACAAGGAAAACCAGTTGCAAAAGAAGGGTTTGTTGAGGATTTCTGGGTACCCAAGGAGTTTATAAAGGAAAGCACGAAGCATCCATTATGGAATGGGCTCATTTTTCTGTCTTATCAGTAGAGAAGCGGTGATTATCAAAGTCCAAGTATCAAAACAAGCAACAGAAGAGCATTTAAATTCTGTGGCTCGCAGACAGATTGCTTTCCTGCAGACACTTGTTCAGTTAACAGGTAATCCCTGTCCTCACACAAACCAACCTCTGAGCAGGAGAGCCGGCCCAGCTGAAGCCCAGCTCCCCACACAAAGCCTTCCCCAGGCCTCCCTGTGGTTTCCCTGCCTCTACAGTGTCTGTGAGGTTGTTAGAACACAATAAACGCTCTTCTCAAATCCTTCTGCTCCCTCAGTCATTCATAAAGGATATTAACAAAGACATTTCCGAAACTTAAGGAAAAAGGAACAGTTTATAAGAAAGATGCTGTGGAAGTAACACAGTTTATCTACTCTTTTGCAGAGCTTTAGAGGCAGCCCATCATAAAGAGCAAATCTACAAAGTTACCTTAAAGTATCTGAGTTACTGGAGTAGATTAATAAAAGCAGATTTAAAATCAAAGGAGACTTGCAAGTGGGAATAGTTTCCAAGGAGTGCAGCAAGTACAGGAGCACCACAAGAATCAATATTAATACTATTCCTTTTACTACCTCTTAAGATTTACGCAATGCCACATGGACTGTGGTGACAACATTCACACAAAGTACAAAGCAGGGGCATTCAGCACCGAGCAAGGTTTACAATTCTCATGCACAGAGGGTTCACTCTGCTACAAAGGGGACAGTGATGGAAAACAAAAAGGAACACAACATTTTAATGAGTTATATCCTACAGAGATGTGCAGCAGAAAGAGCTGCTCAAAAAAAACAACTGTATTATTCTCCTAACTTGATTATTTAGTTACCAAGTTCTTACCAAAGGGAAAGAACCTTTTGTGATACATTTGTGAAGCTCAATTTATATAACTAGTTTGTTTGAAAGAAACAGATTAGAAGTCAGGAGAGCATAATGCAAGAATAACAATTAGTACATCAATTTTGTAGGAGAAAGAAATGACAAAGAATTAGTACTTACAGTGAAAATACAATTTATTGAGGAATCATGCTTGATATGTCCTGCCTGAAATGCTATTCCTTAGATTTAATGTGAGTTTGATGACCATTGACATCTAGACAGCATTGTGGTTCATATTCACAGCTTCTGGAAACAATGAACTCATGGACAATGAAGGGTCCATATAAAGACTTCTGAATTACATTTTCAATGTACAGTTTGATGCACACAGAATATACAGGTGGATAAAATGGAACCCTCACGTTGCAGTCACCAGAGCTCTCCCACCATTATGGACACTTCATTTTCCACCATCACCCTCAATAGCCGCTGCTCATGATGTTGAGCAATCTCACCTGTTCAGCATACAGCAATAATAACTACCAGCACCATCAAAAATCAGCAGCCAAAACCATAAGTTTGTAAAATTCACCAGTAGCATGAAACTCCTCAACTTTAAGCCTTGTTTTCTTTAGTAAACCATTTTTTAACATCTCTTCCTTCAGACTGAGATTCCAGTAGCCAAAGTCTTCAGCTCTACCGTTAATATTGACCAAAAACCACAGCTCAACAGACCATAACAAAATGACCTCCTAGACAAAGGAAGGCAAACATCTCAGGTAGCAACCAAGAACCACATATTTGTAAAATTCACAAGGTTTCAACTGCCACTTACACTTTATAGCTGCTGCAGCAAAACAACTCCAAACTTCAAGCCTTGTTTTCTTCAGTAAAACATTTTTTAACATCTTTTCCATCAAACTGAGATTCCAGTGCCCAAAATCTTCAGCTTTACCGTTAATATTGACCAAAAGCCACAGCTCAACAGACCAGACCAAAAAGACCTCCCAGACAAAGAAAAGCACACGTCAGGTAGCAGCCAAGAACCACATATTTGTAAAGTTCACCTGAAAATCCTCAACTTTAAGCATTATTTTCTTTAGTAAACACTTTTTCAACATCTCTTCCTTCAGACTGAGACTCCAGCAGCCAAAATCTTCAGCTTTACCATTAATATTGACAAAAAAATCCCAGACTGGACCAAAAAGACCTCCCAGACAAAGCAAGGCACATGTCTCAGGTAGCAACCAAGAATCACACACTTGTAAAATTCACCTGTAGCACAAAAACCCTCAACTTAAAGCATTGTTTTCTTTAGTAAAGAATTTTCCAAAATCTCTTCTCCAGACTGAGATTCCAGCAACCAAAGTCTTCAGTTTCACCATTAATATTGACAAAAAACCAGACCAAAACAGATCTCCCAGAAAAAGAAAAGCACATGGGCAGCAGGAGGCACCAAGGCTGGAGCTCTGCACACCCCTTACCTTTGCCGGAGCCTCCAGGGACACCTCCTGAACGTTGGGATTCCTCTTTCCTGGAGCAGCCAGGCACCAAGCAGCTCTCACAGCCCGAGACCATGAGCTCACACCACCAGCAACAGGGTGGGGCAGGAGGGTTCTTGTGTCCCCTCCCAGCAGCTCCCACAGGTGCTCCCAGTTCTGCGCAGGTGATCCCAGTTCTGAGCAGGTGCTCTCAGTTCCACCCAGGTGTTCCCAGTTCCACACAGGTGTTCCCAGTTCCACACAGGTGTTCCCAGTTCCACCCAGGTGTTCCCAGTTCTGAGCAGGTCCTCTCAGTTCCACACAGGTGTTCCCAGTTCTGCACAGATGGCCCTGGCAAGTGCAGGTCGTTGTTCCCAACGTTCCCACCGGTGCGCACAGCATCTCATCACTGCTCATCACCACCCCCGAGCTCAGCCACCCACAGCATCCCAACCATCGCCTGCTTGATTTAACCTGCAAGTGCTGCCTTTGTTTTTGGACCTAAAAGTACAGGTTTTCCTCTTTTTTTAACCTGGCTGTATTGGAATATGTGGTATTTTCCTGAATTCACAGTGTTATGAACAAAAATTCGGTTAATATTTTTTTTTTTGTGAGAAAGAGTTACAGTGACGCAGCCAGATCTCTGTCTCTGCCAGAGTTCTTAGTGTTTTGTCACGGTAATCACGGGTCCTTGTGGCTTATCGCTCCCTTTGTATCAGCAGAGCCTTGCCCGAGGCTAAGTTGTACCTTTCCCAGAACAGTGAGAAGATACCTAGAGGGAGGGGTTATGCAAAGTAACCCCACCACCAGCATGCTGCGGGGGACTACAGCTCCAAATGCACAGAGAAAACCCCCAAAACAACGAGGCAAATAAGAATTGAGAGACTAAAGTGGTGTCTGGACATGAGGAGCCGATTGCTGAGCCTGCAGAGATGCGGAGCCCCTCTCGCCCTGAATGGAGTCGTCCAAGGACCAAGCTGGACAAAATCACCAAAGGACAAGATCTGACAGGGACATCACGCCCTAAGGCTCCCACGAGGACTGGATCCCCGGCTCTGCCCCTGGTGGACAGAGCTGCGCATATCCTCCTCCTCCTCCTCCTCTGAGTCGCCCTGGGAGACGCGATGGGGACTGCAGCCCTGCCGAGCCGCCCAATCCTGAGCTGATCACTTTTAATAAAGGCATTAAAAAGGAGAAGAAGTCTCCTGGCCCTGTTTATTTCACCCCGCATCTCTCTGGATCAGCGACCTGGCCTCTTCATTATCTGTCTTGCTGTAATCCGCAGTAATTATCTTGGATGGTTTCATGTTTTCTTCAAGCTCATTGATAATGTGTCAAGCAGTGAAGGACAAAGAACCAATTACATTAGGATCTTATCAGAAAGTTTTCAGTTGGATGACAATTTCCCTCTGACTTCCCAGTTATTAATCCCTTAAATGTATTGTTTTAATTCTTTCATACATCACTGCCTAGAATATCATGATTCCTCATTAGAATATTTTTTCTCTAAATTAAAGACTCTTGAATTTTACTCATGAACTGCTAGAAAAACAATTTTAAGAATTATTTTTTAAAAATCTGATTTTAAAACTAATCCCATAGCACTGGCAAGTAAAAAACTCTGTTACAATGTCACTTATATTTTCTGTTTTATAGCTTGTTGCAACTGATCAGGAATTTCTTATTAATTATGAGAAGCTTGTGATTTGTAACACACAGCTGAATATTACTGTCTCCTACTTAGCATAATACTCATTTTTTTATTATTACTATATAGAAGGCTGGATCAATTATTGTTTTAACAGAAGACAGACTATGCAAGCTAATGAAAGAAATTTCCAACACTTCATGTAAAGACTAAAATATAAACATTATTTCCAATGTAATAACATCTGTTTAAATTGGGACTGATTTTTTCCTGAGGTTCATGATACAATACAGTTTTCCATAGAATGACGTAATACTCAATATTTTAAATAAAGTCAGGCAACAAGGTGGACCAAAATGTGGCCTAGGAGGTGCCCTTGTCCAGATGCTTGAACAAAATGGTGAACCAGATGAACCAGATGGTTGAATAAAAATGCCCTCAAATTAATTGTTTAAGGGTTATTTCCAAGTTAGCAGTTTTATATTTCCCTTTCAAGTGTGTAACTCATCATATCAAAACCCAGGACTTTGCAGGACTCCTTGATGGACTGATGCAGTTATTCCGTGCCATCCACAAGGATGGAATCCTGTGTAGGTGTTTGAACAAGCAGGAACAAAAATAATAGTAATTATTATCAGAAGATTAAAAGTTCCATCCACACACACATAGTTCTTTGATCAAATTCCAGTTCCTGCAACACAACAGACTGGCAGTAACAAGATAATAACTGCAATAATAAATATATTCACTTCTCTTTTCTTTTAGAATGAATCACATTTTTAGTATTTTCTGTTACTTCTTGTTATGTGTAATTTAAAAAGAAAGCAAAAGAAAATGGTTTAAATTGATAAGAAAAACATCCATGCCAAATATTGTAACTTTCAGTTTTTGACTGCTAATTTTTTCCTACCTTGTGTACAAATATTGAGTGTAGCATCTGCAAGTGCCCCACAGGCTGTTTTCTCAACCACTTCCCCACAGAAACCACTTTGCAGATTTTCATTGACATGAGTAGGTTTTTCTTCAGACCCAAAAAGCCTGAAGGACCAGACCTGTCATCTGCTCAGAAATACCATTTGGTTTTTCATTTCCAGGGCCAAAGTGTGACATGAAATTACTGGGGGACAAATCCATACCTCTGTGGCAGCCCTTGAGTCGCTCACTGCAGGCTCAGAGGATGGAGCAGAGCTTGGGCAGCTCCTGTCTTTTCCACATTTCTCAGGCACAGAGCAGAGACGAGAGGATTTTGTTTTCTACACAAATGTGTCAGCCAACAGAGAAGGGAACGAATACAGATTTAATATGCTTCTGGTCTAAGCTCAGCACAGACCCTTCCTCCTCCTCTGCTCATTAATAAAACTGATCTTAGGTTCTCATCTCTAAAGAGAGAGAAAGAAAATGAAAGTACAAAGTCGTGGTACCTGCAATAATATTTAAATTGATTTCAGTGTCTTACTCACAGCATCATGTTTTAATTTGTTTCTGCACTTACTTGGAAATAAGGTGTTAACCAAATTACTTGTAAAGAAACAGTGAATTTTGACAGAACATTCCCTTCAAAATCCATTGTAATTCAGTTTGTTCTTCATGAAGACCATAAATTAATATTTACTTCATTTTTGGGGGGGAACAAGGAGCAATGCTTTTAATAAGCAACGTGCTTTCCTTCACATTTTGAAGTGCAGAAATACACATAGTAACAGCCACAGAGCAGCAGGAGCTTTATTCACTGGTGGTGGCGAACCAACTTACATTTGTTTCTTACAGTTACCAGCAATGCAGATTGCAGGTGTTTGCACTGACATTTTCTTGACATGAAAATATACTTCCAAGCAAATATGCACTATCAGGCATCTTGAGCAGTCACTCTCACCATCTTCTTTCACATTTAAACACATGGGTGCAGGGAGAGAAAGCATAATTGAGCCATATTAGCAATCATTTTAAAAATGGCTTGGGATGATGAGGATGTTCTTTGGCATTTTGCAGAAGAGCTCGTTCAGCAGCAAAGGGGAGCAGCGCTGCTCACAGCTGGCTTCTGCTTCCTCCTCCTCGCACACCTTCAGCTCAGCCCTCACAGGGATCTTCTCACCAGCCCAGCCAGAATCCAGAATTCTCTCTCTGTTTTCCTGTCGCTCTGCCACTGCCTCAGATGGGATCCAGGTCCCAGGAGACGCCAAGCACTGAAATGTTCCTGTCCCAGCTCCACGCACAGCACTCAGCCTCTGATGTACTGGCACGCAGAAAGCCAGAGAGAAGTTAGCGCTTTATGGGAAAATTTTACTGTTATTTCAAAGCAGTAACGAGTTGTGAGTTTTCACCCAGTTTTTCATTACATATCATCATTAAAATGCTGCAGTATCTACTGTAGTGATGTGGTTTTTTTAAGTATTAGCCCATGCAGCCTTACAGTGTGAGCAAAGCTGACCACACAGCTACCTGTGTGAGCAGAATTTTAAGTACAATTCTTTGCAAAATGTGTCCCTGGGCAGAGTAACCCTAGATTTTTCTTTACTGGAAGATACTATGATCAAATTATTATTTTTTGCTCCTTGCTGTACTTTTTGTACCTTGCCATCTGTCTTGTCTCCCACATCTGTCCTGTATCCTAATTCCTACTCCATTCATTTACTATCTGTCCTACTGGTCCCATTTGCCCTTACTCTACATTTTCATTCTCTTCATGCTGCTTGCATGCTTTTGCTTAAATTCCAGCACCACCTCCTCCTCTTACTAAGATGATCTCAAGTGTGTTGAAATCATTCTTGAGCACATCCCTCCCTTTTTCTCTGAAATTGGGCTTGTTTATTTAGAAAAGACTCTTTGCTGTCCTGTCATTTGCATTATTTTTCATAACTATATTTAACATAGAGCACATATTAAGGAATCAAATAGAAATCCAGCTTTTGATGCAATGGCAGGTTTTGTTTATAATTTGTACCTACAGACACACATATGTAAACCTCTCCTTCACAAAACCAACTGGCAGAAGCAAACAGCTCTCCTTAGTGCCATTGCTTTTAAGATCCTTTTCCATAATGGAGTTGTAGCAGATTTTTTTCACAGAGAGTGAGAGAGACAGCAGCGTTTTTGCTATAAAGAGACCTTTATTAGATTGGGGGAAGAGAAAGTTTGGCTGGTACACAATTTGGAGATCTCAGTGCTCCTTTCACAGGAATGGAAGATGATAACTGATGAAGGGACCTTTGAGGGACTCCAGAACTGTGCACACCTCTTATTTTACGTTAGTCTAATAAAAGTGCAGCTGCCGAGTTCAGTTGACAAGAAATACATTTTCCAATAAACCATTCCCTAACCTCTTTTGATATCCATTCCCTTGTGTCAATGATAGGTTTCTGAGAAAGCAAAAGCAAAGAACTCTCCTGGGCAGTTTTTCAGTGCCAAGTACCAGACACAATGGATCCCAAATGCTGCTGGGCATTTATGACTCCCTGTAACTGTGTAGTATCCTCATAGTAACAAACCTCCCAGTGCTGGCTAAGAACATGAGAAGTGAGATTTCTTTAATTTGTAAAGCATTTGCTTGGCTTGTATGCTTCTATCATGTCTCATACATGGGGGTCTCACCCAAGTTTATGCAGAGAAACTTTTTTAAGGGAATGGAGTGCCAGGACAAGAGGGAATGGCTTCAAACTGACAGACAGAGGGTTTAGACTGGATATTAGGAAAACAATTATTCACAGTCGGGTGATGAGGCCCTGGCACAGGGTGCCCTGAGAAGCTGCAGCTGCCCCATCCCTGGCAGTGCCCACGGCCAGGTGGGATGGAGCTCTGAGCACCCTGGGATAGTGGAAGGTGTCCCTTGTGGGATCTCAGCACCTCAGGACTGAGGTGTCACCGAGACCACCCTTGGGGGGCTCGGGAGCCCTGGAATGTTCCAGAAGTGTCTGGTGGCTGGACTTTGATCCTACACAGGAGACGACACCTGTATGAGGACAGGAGGGTTTCACCGGGGTGAATGGTGAAGGGATTGGTTAATTAGAGAGTGAGACACAGGGTTTAGGATTTCTGTACAGGGGGGTTTAGAGGAGTAAGATGGAGGAATTGGGGCATGTCCTGTCCTTCTTCTTCTTCTCCTCCATCTTCTGTGGTGATGGTGGCACTTTGGGATTGGTCATTACTAAAAGTGCACCGGGCAATAAGAATAAATGGTATTGGGGAAAAATGATAAATATTGTACACGTAACTTTGGGTATAAAGATAGGTGACCGCCCGGAGGGCAGGGGAGTGTGCTCATGGCTGGCTGCTGAGCAGAGCTCTGTCGGGCTGAAAGAAAATCTTTTAGATAAACAATTAATAAACATAAAGACCGAAAGAAGAACTGAAGCCTCTTCTCGTTCTTTGATACGCGGGCTGCCCCAAGGCCACCCCGGGCCTTTCCAGGCCCTTCAAACAGCCGAAAACCAGACATCCCTGCCATGGCAGAGGGCTGGAATCAGCTGATCTTTAAGGTTCCTTCCAACACAAACCATTCTGTGGTTCTGTGATTCTCTAAGGATCTTCTAGGGAGCCCTTGATCAGGTTACTTCCACCTTCTTCATCTACCTGTATATAAAACATCATAAAATCAGACCTCATCCAAGAGTATTGCAAGCCTTAGCATATCACAAACTTTAAATAAAAAATATCTGTAATTGTCATTATTACTAATTACTTTACTTAATCTTGTAAGGTCACTCATGCATTCATTCATGGCACGTCCATTTAGTTGACTGAAATTCAGGGCTGTTAAAAGAATGACTTTCTAAAAAAAGCCTGTAAATAAAAGTACACAGTGTTTTATATTTAGAACAATATAAAGCTGCTGTCATCTCATCAGTCAGCTCAGTATAAATATGCTTTTCACGTCAGGTTTAATGTTTGGCATTGTGCTGCCTCCCTTGCTGACCAAGGAGTACTTTTACATGCATCACGTGCCGCATTCATTGCAAGCTAATGCATTATACAATATTTTTTTAAAAAATTAAATATTTACATTCCTTTGAAGGTTTAATACCAGATATCCCTAATGGCTGCATTTTCTCATTCCTGCATTTTATAGTAATTGCTTCCCTAACCATGTACTCTTTGGTGATTTTCCAATTAATTGCCAACCCGTCTGACCACCTTTACTCTGTGTTTTATTTCTGGCTTATAAAAGAAATTTAGCAGCTGTTAAGAACATCATGGTAATGTTTTTGACTGCTTATGAATCTGAAAATGCTAGGCAGACATTAATTAAGTCACATAATGGTATTTAACAGACACCACTATGATTGATGGGATTACTTTGTGCGCTGTATATGTGTAGGCAATTCAAAGCACAGTTTCCTAGAGATTCCCAAGCCTGGGTTTCATTGCTAAAGTCCACGTAGGGATTAATAGGAAATTTAACTCATAACATCAACAATATGACACAGTCCCCAAAGCCTGTGGCAGAAAATAAATGGCAGCCTAACAAATGTTAAATGGTACAAAAAGATACAAACATTAAATGGTACAAAAAGCTTTCCACTGAGTCTTCATATGCTTTGTATGTACAGACTTTACTGTAGAGAGGGTTTAAAGCTATTTTTCTCTTCAAAAACCAGGATTTAAGATAAGGAAGGGTGTCATGCTGCAATACCTTCCTGAAGCAAAAAAAAAAAAGGAAAAAATACACTGAAAAGAGGAGAAAATGTTACCAAAAAAAAAAAAAAAGGAAAAAACCCTCATCTGTATTGGCTCTGTTTCGTAGGGTTTCATTTGAGGCCCTAATCGCAGGAACAAGATTTGTTCTAAATTGTTTGCATTTGCTTCTGAATATCTGGAAATTTGCTTGTTAAGTGTTCAGGTGGAGGAAAAAGCCTTCTCAGGTGCAGAAAGAAGTAATGCTGTGCAGTCAGTGGAAAGAAACATTCAAACAATTATACACCCTACTGCTCCAAGTCATATTAAAACAATCTATAAGCTAATTCAATGCTAACACAATGTCTCATAAAAGGTAAACGGGCTGGATGAACATCCTGGCTGAGCAGGCTGGATGAACAACCTTCCAAGTCGGGAAATGCAGCATCACTGCAGTGTTCAACAAGGTTTTAACTGCCTTAACTTGCACTTTATATCTGCTGCCTTTAATCAGGGCTGCCAGCACAGATCTGTTTCCAGAGCGGGTGAAGGGAAGCCAATAACAAGCAAGCAAGATTCTGAAGTTTGGTGATCTTTTCTTATTTCATTCCCATTTTTCCTCCTACAAGTAGAAGATAATCAATGAGATTAAAATGGAGGTTTAAGACAGTTCTAGGATCAGTCTAATCCCTGCTCCCCAACTCTACAAGCTCTTCCCAAGATTTATGTCTGATTCTTCAAGGTGAATAAGGGTGAACAGGTATTTTTGAACTTCCTAACTTTTTTTGGTGTTTTTTACCTCTTTCCTGTGAGACAAAATTGTTGTATCTAATCATCAGAAGCACATTATCCACTTTTGGAATAAACACAGGACTTTTACTGCAATTCTAAGAACAAATTTGAAGATGATGCTTAATGCCACCTTGCAGGTTTAGTAATGAGCACTCACAGATCTGATTGAAAATTCAGCTGGCTGCCTAGTCCCTGAGATAACCTTAAATTAATAAAACTTCCAAATACTTTTTTCTTCTTAATTTTTCATGATGTTTCTATTTGATGAAAAAGTAAAGCAAAGCAGACTCTGAAGATAAAGGTAAACATGAGAATCCAGAATGCTGTAAATCCAAGGAACATCACTAAAGGTTCTCCAGTTTGCAGATGAGATGACAGTTCCATAACCTGGAGTATCAATAGGGTCAGCTGCAAGATTCATCAGCTGGGATATATGAAGAGAAGCAGTTGCAATAATGCCCCTGGTGATTCTTAAATCACATTCGTAGCCTTATTGTCTTTAAAAATAAAGGTTACTCTAGATCTGACAACCTACAGATATGATAAATATTTTAAAATATAAAAATAAATAAAATTAAAGATGGAAGACTGTTTGAACATTAGAAGAAACTTCCAACTTTTTCATATTGCTGTCTGCAAACCAAAGTAAGTTCATTTAGCTCGTTTCCCAACCCTCCCCACCCCCCAAAAAAAAATTATTTTAGGTCTGGAATATGTCTTGAAAAGCCAAGACAAGAAAAGACTGCCCAAAAAGACAAGGTGGCACGTACCATCTGTCATGCATCCCCAAATGTTAATTACTTATGAGTAAGATTTGAGATCAAAATGGAAATGAAAATGATCTTCAAAGTGTAACTGAAGAGCCATGGCTGTAATTCAGCTCTCTGTACGTCTTGATCCTCTTTTTTCTCACACTTCAATTGAAGCATGATACTTGGACTTTTCATAGAATCTATATTGCAGCACACATTACTAATCTGGTACAAATTTCTGCAGCACTAAAGGGCAAAATCTATTTGGAATGGCTGTTGCAGGAAGTTTTGTATTTATAGAAAATTCAGATTGTAATTAGAGATCCTTAAATAGGCTTTTCCCCCCCACTTTTGGTACTATGCAAAAAGAAATAACAGTGAATTTCTTCATTTTCCATTGATATTATTAAACCTACAGAATGGCGGGGGTAGAGGGAAGGAAGACAAAACTATTGATCTAATTTTGAACCTCTAGATGTGAAATGTTGGATACAAAGCAGCTCAGTAATTTTGATTCCAAGCTACATCCAAAACCGAACAAAGTCTATTCTTTTACCCTTAAGATATAAAATAATTTTTTTGTAATAACTTCTGTTCACTGAAGATTTTGCCCTGAGAGGAACAAAAGCATCACAAAAATACCTAATCTTCAGGGGTTTCTATACCTTACAAGGGAAAATTCCTGCGCAGAGAATAATCACTTGAAAAGAACTTATTTACTTAGCCCTCAGGTAGAAAAGAGTTTATGCACACACAGAAAATCCAGATAGTGTCTTAAATAGAGTCTTGGATATCTCACACACAACCTCTATTCATCGCTTTAGAGCTGAGTAACAGCTTCAAAATCGCTGTTTGCCAGCATCTCTGGGGGAGGAGCTGGAGCTAAGCACAGCTACAAAATGCTTCCCAAAAAGACTAATAACATTTTGCAATGTAAGAATGGAAATCCCAATGTTCGGCTTTTCTTCGAAGAACAGTTTCTTTGTGTCCTTTGCCCAGAGAAGGCGAAAGTGGCTGCTCAAAGCCCCTTGTTTTGCCGAGGAATGTTTTTGTTGTTGTTACTGCCCCGCAGTGGCTCATTGGAATATGTATGCAGGGTGGTTGTTTTTTTCTGCCTGAGCAGGCATTTGGAGACGGGGAGGGTTGCCAGGGAATCTTTTATTTTCACTCAGCCTGCCTTGCAAATGATCTACAGTTATAGGCAAATACAGCTATAATCCAAGAGCACGTTGTCTTTCACATCCTTGTTACAGAGCTAATGTATTCCTTGCCTCAATGTATAGATTATATTTTCTGCTTACTGATGGTTCTGTAGATTGGATGAAATGGAAAGATTTAGTGGATAAATGGGGGACTGATTCGGAGAACAGGCGTTTCATTGAGTGCTCCCGGTGACAGTGAATCCTGCAGTATGCCATGAATGGTAAAAACCTCAATGAGTGTAAATACACATCCCTGTGTGTAAATACTCCTTTCTCACGCACTGATCCTCTGCACATACTTTCATTGAACATGACTTATTCTGATAACAAAACCAAAACTACCTTACAATGCCAATAAAAGTTGTTCTGTATATTTAAGACGTGAATTTAGCAACCAGGAGCTCCTTTTTAGGTTAGTGGTCTGAGTGCTTCACCCCTGTTATGATCTGGCACAGTGAGCACATTGCACAGTGACCCAGATTCTCCCTGTGCTCTGTGGCTCTGGACTGCTCTGCCAGCGCCATCCATCTCCCAGAGCAAAGGGGAGCTCCAGCCACGCATTCTCAGCCCAGTGCAACTCTTGGCTGGACTGGAATGAGAAAAAGGAAGGGTTACACACCAGGGAATTCCAGTGCCAGCTCAGCCTCCTGGCGCCCTCAGCCACGGACATGGTCGCTCAGTTCTGACACTGCCCTTTGTGCACAGCAGCACCAGCAGCACTGTGATAGTGTAAGAATAAAATTACTTTTCTTAGACTATTTTTTTCTGACAGTTGCTGCCTGTTTGAGTTTAGATGCACTTAGTTCTGTAGTCAAATACATTTTCAAATTACTATCAGATTAAAAGAGCAAAAAGCATTCTGGAACTCACGATTGGTTTCAGTCAGTGAAGCAGGGAGAATGTTACAGAATACGAAGTCACCCTTCAGTCTGACCTTGATTTGCAATCTACAATTTAGTGAATCTCACATCACATCAGATGTTCACTGGGTTAAAAAGATCAGTGAGCTTACCTGCCAGTACATATGTAGCTTATCTCTTTGTTTGGAGTTCAGCTTGTCAGCACACTAGTGATCTGTGCTCCATCTGCACATGGAAGCAGAAATATTCTGGTCTCATAATACACAGGCTAGCACTGCCCTGTGCTTCTTGTTTCAGCTGAGGAATGTTTATGGGGCTGAGCATACTGGTGCTGTCATCCTAATTTTTCTGCGTTGTTATTGTACCAGCACCAAGTTCTTGCAGTGTGTGGTTTAAAATGCTGGCTGCTCAGCAAATGGGCTAGTGCATGCAGCATTGTAATAACACAGAAATCTGCATGTTGAATTTCAATTATGCTTTAAAGCTTTTGAAACGGAATGCTTACACTTTCTTTTCAACATGCAATGAAATGTTAGTTGGTTGTTTGTTTTTTTTTCCCATTCTCTATGAGCTTCAGCACGGCAGGGCACTAGAGAGTTTCCTTCTATGTAAGTGATTGTTTACTTCAGCTCCTGTGCCCTGTGGAAAGCCTGCCTAGTGAGTGACCATGATAGAAAAGAGGCTCACTCTGTTTTCAAATCACTTAATGCATTATATCTCTCTCATGAAAGAGAGGAAATTAATTCTGTGAAATGCTTTTTACCTTCCTGTGTTTAAATAGCTAGTGCAGTAAGGATTTTGGGGTTGGTGCAAAGTAGAAGGGTGCCCATGATGGGATTTATTTGCAGGAATTTGTCATTGGTGCCTGCAGTCAGCACATGTAAGGGACTAGCTGCTTAGGAAATAAGAATCATCATTCCTTGAAACTGAGGTTTGTAACTCTCTAGCAATCATCTTTTTCATTCTGGGAAGCGTTTGGACTCACCCCCCTCTGGCAGGCTAGATTTCATGTCACTCATAATGCCAAAAGAACATCCTAAATGACTTTAAGAGAACATAAAGTGGAATAGTGCAAGGCTGGATTCAGCCATGATGGCAGAGAGAAACTGGGAAGGATTTCTACTGTAGCAGAGCATTCTTGTTGTCACAAAACATTCACAAAACACTGTGAATTTAACCCTGGAATGTTGCAAAGGAATTCTCACAGCCTAAGAATAAAACCTAAAAGCAATAGAATCATGTTAGAGTGGCCTAATACAATCATATCAGCCCAGTTTGAAAGGCAGAGCTAAACTGCCCAGCTGCAAATATTTTTGATGAAGCCACCCTGCTTGATGGAAATCTGCACTCTACTGCACTGGTCTGTAGAGAGAAGTTGGCCAGGTCCAAGTAAGCTGGGTTTAGGTAATGGCATCTCCCTCACCATGAGCAAAATTACAGGCTGGAACAGGAAAGTGTTTTTAAAGTTAGAGATAATTGAAAAGAACAATTCCAGGTTTGAAGAAGGTGTAAAATAAGAAATATAAGATGCTGGTTTCTCTTCTGTAAGAGTCTGAAACTTTATGGTTCTTCAAGGTAATGGACAAAAAAACAATGAGAACCAAAGTTCTCATTAACAATAATCAAAGAGAAGAATGAAGCTGTAAACTCTGAATAACTACTTCATAAACCTCATTTATAGAGGGGTGCAATTTAAAGCCACTACTGGCTTACAGAACAACATAGGCTCAAAATGAAGCTCCAGAAAATAAAAATCTTGTTGAACATAGTGTTAAGAAAATAGAAAGTACCATGTACCCATGGTACTTGTACATTGGTCATGGTACCCATAATTGTCTCCATGGTGACAGTGAAACAAGAGGTGGAGGAAAAAGCAAAGATTTTAACTTTCTTTCTGTGCAACATAAATTAAAAATGTGAGTACTACACTTTGAGAAAAGTTCTAAGTACATTTCAGGGCCCCTGGTGACAGAACCAACCACTCTAGCTCTGTTTTTCAGTTTAGTACAATGTCACTGGAGTCCCTTGAGGTGAACAGCTTCATGACCCACAGAAACTCCAACACTAATTCTCAATTTACGCATGCATGCACTCTGCTTTTAGAAAGCAAGAGTAAAAATTTGGATTTTTCATAACTAATGAATCCAACAGTAGCCTTGAAACACTGCAAAAGAATAAGGTCTGTATTTGTTATGTTTTAATATTTAATCCATTGACACAGCTATGATGATGAAAAGGGGAAAGGAACTACTCCCCATTCTCACAAGACAGGGCCTCCAAAATTAACACTGAATTGGGATAGAGCCACTTCTTACAGCCCAGAAAACAATCACAGTACAGAGATCATAACCACAATGAATATTTGAATTATTATCCCATATTTTCAAGTAGAACTTGGCTTCCCAATCAACATGGGTGTTCAAACAAATGACAGAAGGAGCTGTATTGGTAGCAGCCAGATTTGAAGGTGAAGTGAAGACTCCAAAGGAAGAATACCAGTCCACCCAGAAGCAAGAGGGGAAGAACAGGACCTGATCCCCTGCGAATACCCAGTGAGAACAGAGCTGCTGACAGCAAAGGGCACCAGGACACCACCGCTCCTTTCTTGTGTAGGCTCTTCACTTCTCAAACTGCATTTCCAGAGAGATTTCTTTGCTGTAAATGCCAAAACAAGGGAAAATGAGCCTCAAATAGGAACAGATATTAAATACACAGCATTGTGTTTTGTGATTCTTCACTCATATGCTGATTTTTTGTTGATCTCAGTCAAGTATAACTTCCAGCAACAGACTGTGCAACACTCCAGTGAGGAACTTTACCCTTTACCTTTTTTTTCTGTCAGAGATAAAATTGACTCTAGTAGTACATTTTTCTTGTCCTTGCTGTTCTAGCAACATGAAGCTTCTTGAAATTTGCTCCCTGCTAAGGCAAATGTAGCTCTGTAGAACAAGAGGAAGCAGACAGAGCTGGTGATTCTGAAGTGTTCTTCTGAGGCACAGCTCTGGTTCTGCACATGTGTCAGTAATGTGGACAAGCATCTTCCAATCCAATATTTAAAATGATTAAAGCTAAAACAACTGTCTGTGAGGACACAGTATTTGTATGGCTAGTTTTCAGATGTCCCACCAGCAAGAGATGTGTTAAAATGAATGGGAGTGCCTGAACAAGACTAATTCAGGCTCTTTTTTTTTTTTTTTTTGTTGCTTATACATGTACGTGTCAGTGGTTAGTGATTCATTTGTGAGGAAATGACTGGTAAATATCAGTCCAAATGACTGGAGGAAATAGTAGATAGAGAGGAAGACAGCAATTTCTTATCTATTACAAGGTTTTAATGTTAGGGGGATTTTGAGTGCTGGAACACAGAATGTCACAAATGGGGTGATACTTGGTTTTGTCTTATTAAGAGGCAAATACTGAAAATGCTCTAGAAATCTATCAAATAACTGCAGAGGAAACTTAAAACTAGTCTGAAAAAACACTCAGCTTTGCTTTCATTTCCTATTAGTCATTGTGAGGACTGTCTTCCGAGATACTGAAGGTATTATCATGGTTGACTACGTTACACTTAAAACCCTCAGGGCAGCACTACACTTACCTGTGCATAACCTGCAATCAAGTATGAAAAATAAATATTAAGGCACATTTTGGAATCCCTGAGGCCTTGTTTGAGTGGCTTATGCTGTCGACTTTGGTTTATATCATGTTTTAAATTTGGCAGACACATCAACAGCAACGGATACTTTATTTTCAGTTCAGACAAACCATTTTGTTTAACTATGGCTGGAAAAAGCCCTGAACTGCATGGCAGTACAGATTACAGGCTGAGCTTTTTTTCCTTCATAGAGCAATGTGAAACATTTTTATTTCAGGTCTAGCATAGACCACAGACTCTGCTCTTCATTTGCAACATGGTACAAGCAAGTTATTAGAAGCAGAAGTGTAGAAAGACCACAGTAAATTGCTTTTGCCATTTTATATAGTGACCCATGGCTGTGGTCAGGAGAAGACAATATTCTCTAAAGAGATCTACAGTCTATTTCTCTGTTTTACATACTGAAACAGTGCAGAGCGCTGTGGGAATTGTAAAACAAGGCAATGTGCAGTTAAAATAAAGTTGGACAGTGCCATAATGTATATGCTCAGGTGGTAATCATCAATCTGGCATTTACTGCTGCCATGCCTGCGTGGTTTTCCATTAGGACACAACTGCCCACGGTGCAGCTGGAAACCTGGGGAGCTCTGCCTTGTATTAAAGGATAACTCCTGAGAACCTGAGGGAGGTTTTATGGAGATCAGCTTCTGGCCTCACTCTCCTCTTACGCCCAGTAAGTCTGACACATAACAGACATTCCTATTATCAGTGTAGGATAAGATTTAGGCTTGATCTCATTTAAATTTTATCAGCATGGCTGTTGATCAGCTGTTGTTATTCACACATCTCTCCCAGTCCTAGAGTTATCTCTTTAACTGCTGTTGTACTGATGCCAGGGAATGCCAGTAGAAACATTTTATACCTGTGTAATTGGAGCCGCACTAAAGTGATGGAAATAATGATAAAGCCAAAAGCTGGTCCTGTCTGTGCAGGGAATTTTATGACAGAAATCTGTCTCTGTAGGCAGGGGTTGAGGCTACAAGTGGCTACCAGAGCAATGCATGGGGGCACAGCATCAGCTAAGCCGTGGCAGCTCCTGCCCTGTGCCCAGCCCCTGGGGACACAGGACACGAGAAGGTGACGGAGTCACCAGGCCCTTGCCACGGGCAGAGGGCACTGACCTGGCCACCTGCTCGGCTCAGAGGATGGATTGACTTGTTAAGCTCCAATAACTTGTGAGTGACTCTGAGTCCCCTCTTTATGTTTCCAGCAATTCTGGTCACCGTGTGGAAATGCTGTGAAGGAAGAGCAGCTTTTTTTCAGTTGGCCTTACCCTGACTTTTCGTTTATTTGAGGCACACAAAGAAAACTTATCAAACCCATGGCAGTGACTTTTGTTCAGCAGCTCCCTTCTCTACAAAATTAATGTGATGAACACAAACATAAAAAATTTATTCCTGACAAAGAATCCAAAACATGTGTTCAAGATAGCAGAAGTTCAGTAACTGAAATAATGGTGCTCAGAACAAATACAGTAATAAAGATCAGCTACCTTGAGGAGACAGGCACCCCTAATCCCTAACCCTCAGTTCTTTATTTAATGCTCTTGATAATGATAATGATGATAATGAAGATGAGAGTAAATATCTCTGGATTATTTTAAAATTTTATTCATGCAGATTAACTTCAGAACTGAAGCAGAAGCAGTTTTTCAGGGTTGTGTCCAAGATTCCTTCTTGGTCTGGACACAGAACCTGGCTTCTACCTTATCATACAATAAAATTATTCTTCCTCTCAATTATATGATAAATATTATTGGCTGTATATTATTTGTTACCATTGGATCAAATCATGTTCCTTCGACAATATAAAACTAGTGTAATACATAAAAATAAATAAAATTATAAATATTCTCATGTACTTAATCAATATAATCTGGTGTAGATTAATCAATATTACACAATAAAACACAAGGGGTTATTTTGGTTCATGACTTTACATGCTATAGAAAAGTGAAAATATCTCAAAAAATGTTAACGACCTAATTTGTGAGCATACCTTGAAAGGTGTGGTCTTGAAAACTCACTTTAAAATGTTTCCAGAGAACACAAGTAAGAATATTAGCAAAAAAACCTAGCAGCATGAAATGGAAAATATTTGCAGAAGTATATTCTCTAGGATTGTATGCTTTAAATGCATAAAGATGTATTGGACTTGGACCATGTATGGGATTAATACATTTTTGCCAGTGCCTTGATTTCTAATTTCTTTGCTAAACAAGTTTGAACAATGGTGATGATTTATCCCGGCCCTCTGTAGTTCTGTTTTCGTGTTTTAGTTCAGTTTCAGAAGAAGTTCATGAAGTTTAGGGTGCTTTCGTGCCCAAGTTTTGCAATTTATACTGATACAGTTAAAATGTCGAAACATAATGTTAATTGATTATTATTATTTTAAAAACAGTTACAAGAGTTCAGGAGGGTGAAATCTCACTCACATAAATTCTCCTTGCACCAGGTCAACTACAGCTTTTATTACCATGACCAAAGCCGTAACTGCCATAGTAGTGCAACCAATTATATCTATTTTTAAACTGAATATCTAAGACACTTCAGAAAATGTCACCTGCCCTATTTTTGATCTCGTGTTTTTGTCAAGTAACAGGTATAAGTAACCATCTTTTGAAGCAAGCTCTGCCTCACCACTAAGTACCACAACTACAAAGTTGCTTGCTTCTTTAAATTAGATTTATTATGACCCTCTGGAATGGAGTATACATTAATTTCACTGGATAAATAGAAATTTGAGCCCTCTAGGCTATATTCAGAGCTACTACTTATGAAAAATAATAACCATGTGTTGCAAAAAACCAACAAAATGTTTTGTTGTCAATTGTCTTACTATATACATCAAATGCATTATCTGCAAGCTGTCATGGTCCAGTTCTGTGTATTATTTCATTGTATTTCAGAATTACTAGGAGCAAGCATAAGGAAAATATTTAGTCTGTTTTGGTTTTCCCTTCAAATTCTTCAGTCTGAGAAATTATATGAGCTGACAACTTGGTTTCAGCATGGAAAAGGTTTAGGACAGCAAATATATTTTTTTGCCCCAACATGGACTTTCATTCTTTAGCAACAAGAAAAATGCTATATAAGACTTGAATGACTTATCTTTATATAAGACTTAAAGACTTGTCTTTAACTGCACTGAAATCCAGATTTTAAACTCAAAAGCAAAGGAGACATAGGCTAAGCTTAACTAGACACAGGTGCGTCAAGTCTTGACGAAACTGACCGATCACTGTATTTTAAGCTGTTTACTTTTTTCTTTTGCTGTTTGCTCTAAAACTCCTGTGAGTATATAACCAGCATTGCCTTTTTTTCCCTTTTTGATACTAATTGAGAGATATCTTAATTTGAAGCCTTCTGAGGGACGTTTTCTGGGCGCTTCGTTGAGGCCGTTACGCGAGATCACGACTTGCGTCAGGCGGCTTGCAAAGGTAAAGCAACCTCCCAAATAATCAGTAGCTAGGCAGCGAAATTAAGGTTTAGCGATGAAAAATACCGTTTTTGTTTTTTTCCCCCCTGTTTGACGCTAAAAAGGACCTTTTTTCGGTAATTTTTGAGTTGCGAAGCTGTTGGAGGCCGTGAGGGAGTAGCGCTGCCTGCGGCGCCCTCTAGCGGCGCCGCTGTGGGAAATGCAGCCGGCGCCGGGAGCAGGCCCCAGCTCCTCACGGCCGAAACGCGGCACCGCCAAAATAAAGGATTTATAACGCGGCACCGCCAAAATAAAGGATTTATAACGCCTGTGGGATTGTGAACGCCTTAAACAGTGAGCAGTGGGATGAGATACTGTAAAACAAGCACTCTTTAAAGAAATAGGTAAAGCATCTTCTAACGCAAGGAGCCTTCCTCCCTTCTGTTTCCTTGAGAATCCTGACGAGCCATGGCCATGAGCGTTAGCAACAGGTGTAATTTTGATAAAAACAAACAAACAAACAAACAACAAATCTACATGCAATTCTAGGCTTCGACTGGTAAAACATCTTTTTCAGGAAGTAGGATTAAGAGTCCACACATAATAGCCAAAGCTGAACTAAGTGAACACAATGCCTTACAATGCCAGCCCAAAGCCCAGGTAGGACTGACACGTCTGTATTGATTCCTCAGTGTTCTTGTCAACAAACCATTCCCTGACCCTGCTGTGGAAGGAAGGGCTGGAATGTTACATAATCCTGTGAAAACCTTGATGCTGAACGTTTTGTTCTCTAAAGTGAAGGAAAGGAATCCACATCCCGGTGGCACGCATTTCTGCATAGCTCCTTCTGTTCAAAACAATCCCAAGCATTTTTAAATGATCAGCTTCACTGACTGCTGAGATACAGCAATCCCTGGAATGGGAATTACTAAGCCCTTGGCAACATGACATAGCTGGAAGCATCTCTGCTATTATTTTGCCCCTGCAGCAGAAGTTTGTTCAGCAAGTCCTGCCTTGTACTTGCATTGAATGAATAAAGTTCTTGATGGGGTCCAGGTAAGTGTTCTGTCTCAGAAATCCTGTCTTGAAAAGCAATTCTTTCATTCTCTAGCCCATGAGGGAGTACATTCTTCAAAGTTAGGGTCAGAGAATTGTGAGACCATGGACATGAGTTCCTCTGTTTCTCTGGTGAGCAGTTTTGGTACTTGGATTACAGTAGGAAGCCAGGGAATAGAATTACCTGCAAATCACACATCAGACTGATCTCTCTTTGGTATTGTACCACCACCAATGCCACTGGTATTAAGGTGATATCAAAAAGGATCCTAAAACATATCCTGTTACTAAATAGTAATGTTCTCCACTTTTGCAGAACACAGCATACTCAATATGTTGAGAAATCCAGGTCTGATGATGATTTAAAAGCACTTTATTTCAACAGGTCTTTGCAAGACAATACAAGGAGATCTTGGCATGCAACATACTCATGAAATCGATTCCATTTCTGAATGTAAAAATTTTGAGCTATATCAAACAATATCTGCATATGTTTTTATTCAAACATATTTTGAGCAATATTTAAAATATTTCTATTACTGACATACTAATGTTCACATTAAATAAGAACCTGTCAGGCATGAGAATTAAAAGACTTGTCAAAATCCAGATTGAAGAAAGAAGCCTGGTAGAAAAGGAAGATGTGTCTTCCAACATCCAGATCAGTACCTGACTTACTGCACCCTGTTGTTCTACAGGTATGGTCAGAAGAAATACTTACCTGCTTTGTTATTGCCCTGCATAGTCACAAGGAGAAAAATTCTGTACCTTGGCATGGTCACTTCTGTCATTTCTCCAGAGGACACAGCTCTTTTTTACCCCAGTGGTCATAAATTCAAAATCTCAGTCATGACTCTAGCTGATTATTCTTTATTGCACACGCAATTCAGCTGAAAGGAGAATGAATAAAAACATATTTATTTAAGACCAACCAGTATTTGGAGCCCTATAATGAATATTAAATAGTATTTAATAATATTTATATGTTAAAATAGGTTAAACAAGCCACTAAAGTAAGGAGGGGGAGAAAAACAAAAGGATGTGACTTTTCTTGCTAGTAAGTAAAATATCCTGCGAAATATCCTGAAGGTTTATTTTTTCTTTTACAGGAAATCACTTGTAATTGCATTAAGTTGGAAGGAAATTTATTTTTATTGTGGCAGGTAACAGAATAGCCTTTTAGTATCTTTTGTTTGGAATATTTGAATAGATATGCAATCCTGTTAGTGTGCATCATTCTGAAATTTATAGCTTTCCAGTAGAAGCTAATTTAAAATAATGAAAAAAAATATTGTTTATTCTAGCATTTTTACATGTCTAGACTGCTTCTTAAACACAAGCTGTGCTGTAAAGTACAGCTAAAGACACAATATATTTCAGTTTTCTTAGTTTGTTTCTATTTTGCAAGACATAAATCCCCAGACACTCTTAAAGATGCAAAGAACAGCACAGTGCAACTTGTTACGTTTACAAAATGTATTTAAATGAACAGTTTCTGCAGATTCCTATTACTCAGTTTGCTGTTATCAAGGACAGGTATTTCATTAATTCCTAGCTGGAAGACTGGGTCTGATTTTGATCTTATTTGAGTCGTTTTAAGCTGCCACCTGTATTGTCATGGATATCATTGCTGCTGGCTGCAGCAGGGAGCTGGGAGCACGAGTTCCCCCTGCCCTGCCTGGCACAGCCCCTGCCCTTTGGGTGTGAGTACAGCAACTCTCAAAGAAGAGCATAAAAATTAATGTATTTTATACATAATTCATGGCATTTAAAAAACATTGTCACTTGACAGCTGAGTTGATAATAAAATTAGTTTGTTCTACCTCCCGCTGTTAAGTACAGACTTCCAGAGCTCTGTGTTTTAATGGTTCTGGCAACACCTCTGTGAGATGATAACCACCAGTGGTGCCTGGCTCTCCCTCAAAAATCTGTGTATTTAGAATTGGAGATGCTTCTAGAAATAATGCAGTCCAAACTTCCTCCCTATCAGCAATAGGTGTATAATGTCTCATGTCCTGGAATGGAAGGAGTCGGGTGTCACACAGACATGTGACAATTGTTCATCTCAATTTGTGGCTCCAGGGTTTCTTTTTTTATACATCTATGTCGTTTCTAGTTAGTGTTGCGTTTGACATAAAGTGATTTGACCTGATGTTATGCCATATTCTTGGCCAAAAAGTAATATTTCCACAAATAATTTAGAAAAAAGAAGATCAGCACTGTAATTATAGAGCGCTGCAAAGGGTTGGAGTCGAAGAGACCCAGACCCACTGTTTGTGTTATTAGCAAATCCAAATACAGGATCAACTAGCATTGATGGAGCACAGGGTAAAGGAGATACACATTTCTCCCAGAAAAGGTAAAACTTGGGAATTTTCATTATTGAGAAGTGGGCTCAGTAATGGAAAAATCTGTGCTAGTGCTCAAAAACCCGAGTGGATTTATTTTACATTTCCACTAAATGGGGATGTGGAAAAAGGAGACAAAGAAATTATTGTTCACACAAGTACATGGAGAATAAGAGTCATATTTGGGACTGAGGCAAAATCCTAGCAGAAGATGTGGTATGATGTGGTTGCAATTTGTTCTCTGAGTTTCTCTGTTGTTCTGACAGCAAAGAAGAAACAAAGCAGAACTCTGTGAGGCCTTCAGCAGAGAAAGACCTCCAACCTTATCTGTCAGCCTGGTGAAAGCAGCTCCTTTTTGTTCCCTGCACCAGTCTCCACACAGCCTGCATCCCCAGCACTGAAGGGAAGGCTTGTGCCTCTTATTTTCTTGCATAGAGACATAAAAGTGAATTACAATCTTTCTTTGCAGCTGTCATCGTGTGGCCTCTCAATGACTTATCTGGCGACCAAAGTAAGGCTACTCAAGCAATATATTTTACGTGACCTTTGCAAAAATGCTGAGAATTCGTCCTACAGGCAGTGCATTTTTATTAACAGGTTTTTCCATGACTGTAAAGCCAAGAGTTGTATAATATCTGGGAGACTCTTACATTTTGAGAAGTTAATAAAAAAACCTGGCATCTGTGGGAAGAAGGAGCACAGTAATTGCAATCAGGGGAAGGCAGGGGCAGTCCCTGCTCTGCAAGGCAGCTGGCCCCAAAGTCTCAGGGACCTGCTAGGACACAAATTGCTCTTAATCAGCCACGGTGCTCACAGCATCCTGAGGAACGAGCTGAAGGTGCTCTATGGAAACCACAGTTCTGAGAGTTTGTCTGTTAAGTGCAAGTTTGAGAAAGAAAGCAAGCTTGACCTTCACAGAATGCAAAACTTTGGCTCTGGTCCTAGCTCTTTTCACATGTGAATAGTTCCTGTGGGGCCTCTTCATGTGCTCAGAGTAACAAACAATTTCAGGATTTAGACCTTGATCTGAATCAAGGGTAGCAGCAATACCTTCTGATGAACAGAAGTATTTTGTTCACAGCATTTTCTGCATGGACAGAATTAGCCTGACTCAAACTCCTCAGTTTTGTGATGTACCTGCTCTGGTTTCTAAAGGGTTCTTGCCTTTTTCCTGGGTTTCTCCCCAATATTTGTTAAAGAACCCATCTACTCCTTACTCTTTTATTTTTTCCTTTTTTTTTAATGAAATAAGAATTTTTTTACTCAATTTGACTTCTGGCTGTGCATTTCAAACACAGTTGAGGCAGAATGCTGGATCCATTATAGTTGGACACCCCTTGGAAATCTGGACAGGTCATCCCCCCCAAGACAAGCTCCTCACTTTGCTTTCTGGACTGGCTGATGCTATGGCAGCTGATTCCTCTTGCACAGCACAAACCATCCTCAAGGTCACTTGTGTCCAAGCAATCCACAGAAATTCCTTCCCCAATTGCCTCTTCTTAGGAGTAAAATACAATTGTCCATTATGGACTTTGCTATTTTAGAAATCTTCAGTAACAGCAGCTCTGTGAAATGGACATTAACAGGATTGATAGCCAGTCCTCATCTGTATGACACCATCGTGATGTAAACCAAACACCCAGAGCTGCACTCTGCTTTTCATTTTTTAGCCTTTTGTAGTTTCTGTATATCCCATTCTATTACAAAATGTTCAGGAATGTTGATAAATAATGACTGAACACTGACTGGTAGATGTTACTCTCAGCAGTGTGGTGCACAGCAGCCAGGACATGAACTCTAATTTGTGGGTAACGTTCTGTTTGTACATAACAAGGCACCTCTGCCATCTATAATGTATGTGGGACAAAAATAATGAAGTCATAACTTCACTAAATTCACAGAATTTAGCACTCAGTAGAGTAAAATACAATGGGCATTTGGTTAGAGTCAGGCGACTGAAATACGATATGGAAATATGACCTAGAAGAAAAGGCATTACATCTGTCCTGGAGTATTTCAGCATGGTTAATGGCCATGCAATTGCTCATTCCGACTCCATACCCAAAGAATCTCATTGAATATATGAGTTAACAGGTAAGATGGAGACAATTCAGTGAATGACTGTGGATTTTCAGAAGCTGGTTTTAGAACTTGCTCATCCTCTCACTTTTATACCTTTATTTCAGAGGAATTCTGGCATTTAAACTATATTTAGCGATAAAAGTGAGGCATCACCTTCATCTTGCTACAGTGAAGAAGGTAAATTAAGGCTTTCACAGGCATTTTCATACTATTTTTAAAGAAGAACAAAAGGAAAATGTGTGCTGTTAGGGTAAGTGCAATGGCTTTTCTTCATCAGAAGAGTTTAAAACTGTCTTGTCACCCAAGTACAGAAAAAATGCTCAGTTATTTACAAATAATTATTGTGTTCACTGAGAAGTGCCTACTGCAGTCATCTGGCAAAATACTGCAAATAATACAAGATACTCAAATTATTAAAATCAACACCACAAATTAACTATTAATTAAACTGTATTTTCACTCAAGCTGAACTCACCACCACAACCTCACCGTGCCATCACCGATCCCTGATCCCAGACTGAACTGGCCCCCAGCCCCCAGCCCCGGCTGCACCGCCCCGGGCATCGCCCCCGGGCGGACCCCCCGACCCAGCGCTGCCCCTCCGGGGAGCGGGGTCCGGCTCGGCCGGGACAGCCCGGCCCGACCGACACTGGAGCCGCCCGGGGGCGAGCCGGGGCCAGCGCTGCTCCCCTCGGCGGTGTCTCCCCGCCGGAGGCTGCGGCACGACCCCCCCGCCTCTGCCGTGCTCTCCGCATCCCCGAGCTCCGGCCCTAAAGCGGAGCGGAAACGTGCGGGACGCCCGCCCCACCCCGAGCCTGGGCACCCAACACCCCTGAGCCCGGGCACCCAGCATCCCCCGAATCCGGGCACTCAATATCCCCGAGCTCGGGCACCCAACACCCCTGAGCCCGGGCACCCAACACCCCTGAGCCCGGGCACCCAATAACCCCGATCCCGAACACCCAGCATTCCCCGAATCCGGGCACCCAACATCCCCGAGCCCTGGCACCCAACACCCCCGAATCCGGGCACTCAATACCCCCGAGCCCGGGCACCCAGCCCCGCCGCCGGGAAGGCTCCGCTCAGCCCCGCGCTCTATCCCCCCGGCCGCCCCCGCTCGGAGCCTTCTGGCGGTGCCCGCTCGGCAGCGGGAGCGCGGCTCGGCCGGCGGCTGCTCCGCTGCCATCCCGGGCTGCGGCGGGGGCGGTCGGAGCGGGCACCGCCGCACTGACGGGCTCGGAGGGCTGCGGAGCCGGGGGCGGCAGCTCTTCCGCGGGCACGGGCGCTCTCCCAGCCGGGGACAGGCCGAGGGGCGATCGCTCGCATGCCCTCCCGCTCCTCCGCCGCGGCGGAGGGAGGCAGGAACGCAGCGCCGATGCTGAGCTGCCCGGCCGCCCCGGGCTGCGAGCGCCGCGCCCCGCTCCGGTCCCGTTCCGAGCCCGAGTGCCGGCTCTCCCCGCTTCGCCCCTGTCTGGAGCCGCCCGCCGGGCAGTAGCGGAGGGCGGGGGGCGCCGGCGGGGACTGGGGCCGCCCCCCGGCGAGGCGGCGGAGCGGCCACGCCGCCGCTTTCGGGGGATTCTCCGAGAGGAGCGGGCAGGGCGGCTCCGGGAGGGGGAACCCCCCTCGGCCCGGCTATTCGCGTCCCCGGCGTCGCTCCTCCTCCTGGCGCTGATGTCAGCCGCGGGGAGGGCCGGCTGGCAGCGGCAGAGCGGGGCGCGGGCGGCCGCGGCAGAGCCGAGCCGGAGCCGCCGCCGCCGCCGCCGCCGGGACAGCGCGGGCTCCGGGGCGCCGCCGGCAGCGCAGCCCGCGCCCCCAGGGCCAGCCGGGCCAGCACCGGGCCAGCCCCGCCGGGAGCCGGGCGAGCGCCCAGCGGCGGCGGCTGCCTCGCGGGGGACCCGGCGCTCCGGTGCCCGCAGCCGCCCGGCCGGGGAAGGGCTGCCGGGCTGCGCTGTGGAGCCGCGCCGAGTTCAGAGGCTCTCCGCGCAACTTGGGTTACGCGGCCGGACCTCTGCGGACTGGTGCGGGGCTTCCAGAGCGCGACTGCCTTTCCGTCGTCTCGCGGCTGCAAGAGCAGATAATTGACTAAATCCAACAGAAATAAAACAAACTCAGGCTACCTAAAAGTTAGGATACCCTTTTTTCCCCCCTCCCCGTTTCTTTTACAATTTTATTCCCTATGTGGAAGTCGTGTGTGATTCGCGCTCGGCACACTGCATGGGAAGAAGCGGCTGGTGCTTTGGATCGAGGATTTGCTGTTGCAAAGCGGTCTAAGTTCCATGCAGTGGGGCAGCCTTCACTACTCTGAACGCCTTGATGATGTGCTGAGGAGCCCATCTAGATTGGCATCTTGTGCAGAGAAGGCACTTAAGGTAAGAAGGGGGCTTGGGGAAAAGGGGGATTTTTGTATCGTTTTATGTGGTATCTTTTGTCCAGCATCCCTCCCCCCCCGCATTGGAAGCAGAGCCTCAGCGGTTCATCCAGAGCAGTATGGATAGGCTGGAACCGATCAAGTAAAATGAAAGTCTGCTCCCGTGAAAAGTGCACGGAGCTCACAAGTGATTGCAAAAGCTGTATTTATTTTTAGTCTGGTAGCACAGCGCGGCGCGGATGTGTGCTCACGGCGCGGACACTGAGCAACTCGCCTGGCTCAGGAATGAGGAGATCCGCGGGCTCGGTCTCCGATGGGCAGTTTGCATTGGCTGCTGCATTTTGTTGAATGTGTACCCCCCGCTACCTCCCTAGAGCATCCTATCAGCCTGTTTGATTTGTTGTTTTTTGCAGATATAGTGCCTACTATTAATGAGAGGGGGGTGAGGGATGCGAAAATAAGCCCCAAAAAACCCCATATGGAACATTTTATTGATGTGATCATAATCCTGTAATGGAGATTGCATTAAATGAGGATTGCATCAAAATGCCAGGCTGCTGTGGAGAGCAGAGAAAGCAAAAACTATGCTGGATTGTAAATGAAGTTCTTTGATTGAAGGATTGTCTTGAACCATGAAGGGATGTCTGTAAGCTTAAAGTTGCTGTGTATGTGGAGTGCTGGAATGGGATGCAAACCAGATGAAGCTGAAATGTGTTTAAATTGACTCAGGCTCTGGATACAGTTAGAATTGGTTAGAGGCATTGCAGTGATGCCCAGTGAATTCTTGGTTTCAGCTATGGAGACCACGGAAAGGCAAGGAGAGAGCAGAGCACAGAAAGGCAAGGAGAGAACGTGATCGTGTGGGGAAGGGAAGGATGGTTTGTGACTTTTGCCATCGTGGTACAGATCTTGCAGCCTGCTGGCTACAGGCAGAAGCCTTGCAGGCGATGTGGAAGGCAAAGGATTTGTGTCTTTACTCTCCTTTTGCAGCCTGGGTGTAGTTGCATGTAAAGTAGCTGCGAGGTGCATGGCAAGAGGCAAGCAGGGACCTATTTGCCCTTCTCGGACACTGAAGGAAACTGAGGCTGGGAGAGATGCAGTCTGCTCAGCTGATCGTGCTTTTTGAGCTTGAGTTGATAATGCATTTTGAGTAATTGTTGCTGCTTATCTCAATCGGCAGAGGAGGGGAGAAGATGTTCAAGTTTATTGAACCAAAGCAGAGCTGAGGACAGTAGATGCTATCAGCTCACCCTTGCATTCTTTTTGTGCTCAGTTGTATTCTGGCACAGAGAACTGAGCCACAAAGAGCACCTTCTTCAAGCCTCACTGAAAGGAAGCCTGAAGACAACAAAAAAAGATTAAGTGAAAGATAAATTGTAACTTTTTGCTTGTCTGCAGTGGAAGTAGCATTGATCTGGCAGATTGCACAGGTCAAAAGAGGTAAGATAAGGAACAAAGTTGTTTATTTATTTATTTATTTGCTAACATTCCCACACACACAAACAAAGTTGGCGTGCGGAGAAACATCCCAGAGCGCGGATGCTCCACGGCTGAGCACCACCTAAGAAAGTGACATAAACAGCAGAGAAATTTGTGTGAGAACCCTCAACATTCCTTTCTGTAACTGCAGAAGAGTTGGTTAAATGCTAATTTGCAAACCAACCCTGAATAGCTGATGTTCTCAGAAGGAATTTGTCTTCCCATTTGTGTACAGAATCTCAGGTAACATCTCCAGAACTCAGTCTCTCTCTTGCTGTGTTTTTGGCATAAAGTTGAGACGGAAACACTTATTTTAAATAAAATGAGGAAAAGCAGTATAAGCATGTTGAATTCCGCTTAAGCATTTTATTTTGGCAAAAGGCAACTTTTCTTGAATTGTAAGAGATAGGTTTAGAATATTCATGGCTTAACTCCAGGGAGCTTAGTGTTAGCTCAGTAGGCAGAAGGTTCTTTCTCTAAAGAGGTATCTGGAAAAGACATGTTTAAATTTCAAGCCATATTCAGTAGAGACTGTTGGTTTCCACATTTTAAAATCATTTTTTTATGCCTCTTAGGGGAATGATGCTTAATCTGGGCAATAAAGCAAGTATTCCTAGCTTGCTTTTTTAATGGAAAGAGTGTGCTCCAACTGTACTTCTGTACGTCCAATACTCCAGATTTTACTCTATTTTTTATCAAACAACAGCAGTGGAAGAAATTTTGTCCTTTGAAACCATGGTTATCCATGCAGATCTTGGTGTGTATTTTTGCTACAGAAGAACTCTACTTCATGGCTGCATTGTTCATTCTTGAAGCATTTCTTTAAACGTGAGCCTCTCTATAGTTAAAGGATAATTTATATTCAGTGTAGTACTGTCTGCACAGTGGAATTGGCTTTATACATCACAGCCTCTGCAAAAAAAGAGATCAAAGATCTGAACCTGTGGTCCTGTATTGCATTTGTATTCTAGGTGGACTTGAGTAATCTCATAGTGGAGCCATTCACGCTCCCACAGTTAGGAGTGTGTCAGCCTTTCCATTAAAACACCCATTTGCTTAGGAATTTAATAGCTGGTTTAAGGACCGGCTCCAAGCTTAAATTGGAACATTCATACAGGAAAAAGAAAAAACAGATATCCAAAACAATGAAGTCTAATAGCATTTGGTACTGTTGAGTTTATGGAAAGCTTAGCAGGAAACAACATCTGTATGAAAAATTGAGAGGTTAAAAGGGAAAGAAAACGCGGAAAACCTTTCAAAAGGTCCTTTTGGATCCAGGTGAGTGTTTCTACCTGAATTTGAAAGGACCCTGCGGTTGTTAAAACAGACAACAGGACTTTTCTTAAGGGAGGACAGCGCTGGCTCCAAGCAGGAATTAGTCAGATCTCAGTTCAGTTTCACACCCCGTCAGAACGAATGCCTTTGGCACTGCTCCAGGTGGTTCTTTGGAGGGTTACGTTTCAAGAACAATAAACCCCAAACCTTGCATTGTAACCCATGAAGTTTTCCTTTCAATGAGCCAAAGAGAACCTTTCGCGTTTGAATAGTGCTGATTGTCTGACCCGGGCGTTGGGAGCCTTTGGGGACGCTGCTGGCTCTCACTTGCCAGGTGCTCACCTGGAACAGCCAGCCCTGTAATCCTGCTGCCCCTCAGCTACTGCCAGCGGGGACAACGCAGAGCTCCTTTGTCTAAAGCATCCCAAAGCCTTTCCTGGGATCACAAATATCCAAAATCACAAAATCACAAAATCCTGTGTGGATCCAGGAGTGCAGTTGCTCATGCTATGTAATGCCAGTGTTCGAGATACAGCTTCCTGTATTCTAAATATTTTAGACTGGATGAAATAAATGAGCATTGTTTGCCATTTACATAAAAATTCTTAAGGGAGATTAATATTCTTCTGTCCCAATTACCTCATTCTGCAAAGAGTTTTCTGAGGAAATTTGTGGCATTTGTCTTTCTTTTGTGAAGTAGCAGTGACCATGTCTGTCTTGGGTCTTTGGAAACTCATCCTCCTTGCAGATACACAGGGAGTAATATGATGTCAGGAGAAGTTAATGAAAATTAAAATACAGATGAAGAACACTGTGGGATTTAGTCTGTGGACACAATCAAATCATGGTAGTTTTAACAGTAAGTAAGAAACTGTGTCACAATTAAGTATTCTTTTCCTTTGAAGTCTGTTGTCGTTGTGCTTGATGAATTCCTGTTGGAAATTACTTCTGACACTTTTTGAGAATATATGATTTCCCATAGATTATGCAAGATTTAGCCTTCTTGATCCAACATGTCCTGAGCCAAATCTTCCTTCAATCTGTGAAAAAATTCCTAGTGGAGCAGGGCCTCCCATAACTGCTTTCCGCCTTACATTAAGTAGATTTTTTTAACTTCTGCCAGTCCTCCAGGAGTTCTGCATGTCCATGTGGTATTGAAGGCATTGCTGTGGAGCAGCTTTGCTTGCAGGGGTGGCAGAACTCCGCCAGTTTAACAGCAAATGCTTTATTATATTTTTAAGGAAGCTCTTTTTAAATGGTTGTTGTTTTCCTTAATTTAACGTGCTGAGTGAACCTAAGTAACCAGACCATCAAAGAGCCAAATGCCTTGTTAGAGAGACAGATTAATGTTGAAGTCACTGGAGACTTCCAAATTCAACAGTGAAATTACAAGCAGAGGTGCCCACTGTCTTTAAAGCCATTGCTGGGGGGTTTAATGTGGCAGTTCCCTTGCTCAGAAACTTCTGCTTTGTCTTCCTGCCAAGGGAACATCTTGCCTTGTGTTCTACTTTGATGTGATATGGTTGTTTGGGGGAAGATTTTCTTCCTCCAAGCCGGTCTAGAAATGAGATGTCACTGGTGATGTAGTCTGTTTGCATATCAGTGTTTATCTGTTACATCCTTAAGGACATAGTTTTATTATTGTTGTAGGAATTTAATTAGTAATTATGTACGCTCGATGCTGTCTACTGAAGTAGCAGGAAATACATGCTAAAGGGGAAAAAATCAACTATAAGTTTAAAATGCTTATGCACAGCATATTTCATTTAACCAACTGTGCCATCTCGTTAAATAAATAAATGTGTATGTATGGAAATGTATGATGTGCTGGATCCGTGCTCTCACACGTGGGCACGCTGCAGCCACATGCACTCATGATTCCAGCTGTAGTCCCTGGCACAAGGCACAGGCGTGCCCACCCCAAGGAAAGTATGAAATGCTTGGGGAAATTGTGAGATGCTTGGGGGATGACTGAACTGCATCAAATGGAGCATGGGGAACAGTTATAAAAAAGCCACTCTCTCCCTCCAGCCTGTAACTCAGATTTCATTAGTTCACTTTTTTAAAAATAATCCTCCTGAGAAAGGAGGTTTCATGACTGAGTTTTATCTCTGCTGATGGAAGGAATCATTTAAACCCATGTTTAGTCATTTGTGCAGGTTCTGTGATTGGTTTTGGAGGTATAAAAGTTTGTATCTCCCTGTCTCCCGACCGATGTGGAGCTGTGTGTCCTGGCAGGCACACGGTTACCTGGATCTTTGCTTTTCCTTGGGTGGGATGGTATTTTTCTCCCTGAAATTGAACCTAGCTTAAACAGGAGGCATCATGTCAAGGTGCAGGTTGGGTTCACAAACTGGAAAGAGATTTTCCTGGGACTTGTGGGATATTTCTGATGAAAGACCTAGACTTGTTAAATAGCCCAAGAGAGTGCCATAGCATTCCCTAAAGAAAAGTGCAGAGGAACTCTAGTGGTTGGAAATTCCATTAAATGGTGACTTGCAAAGAGCTGTAGCATGCACACGTAACTCTGAACTCAAATGATTTAGGGCCTCAGTGTAGTAGTTTGTTTAGATTATAGTTGCTGTCAGTAATTTATAAATATATGGAGGATACAAGGATGAAACTAAAGCTATCATTAAAGGGAATAATGGCTTCACTATGTCAGCCATTTAATTGACCCTCGGAAAATGTTCATGGCAACGTGTTGTAAATCAAAATCAGGAGTGCAATGCAACACAGTAACAATTTTGGGGATGAAAATTGGGGAAAGAATACATAAAATTAATTTTCTGTTCATCTCCCTACTTTGTCCTCACTTGAGGCTTCCCAGAATGGATGGATTCTAGTGAAGGGTTTTGAAACAGTTTCTGGTAATTGGGACTGTCCTCCAGGAGATCAGTGCCGTGCTTGTCAGCTGAGAGTACATCCAGAGATCTCTGTTTAAAATTCATGTTCAGGAGACCTGTAATTTAATGGCTTATTGAAGAAAATGTGATGTATAAAGTAAATCAAGAGTTTTGCTCTCCTATCTTGTTACAGAGGCCTCGTCCTCTGACCAAGGGGCAGCTGAATTGGCAGTTATTACTTCTTTATCTGCTATGATTCCACCAGAAGCTTCAGGAAAAAATCCCATACACTTTTACATGTGCAATTGCTTATGGCATTAGTGAAATCTGAGGAGGGAAAGTTACAGAAGGGACCTTGGATTCTGGGAAATCAGTGTATTCTAATTGTGTGTAATCAATCTGGAATGATGATGGCTAGGAAAGTAGAACTATCATGAGATTTTTGGTATTCACGTATTCCCCCACCATATATAAGCCCTTTAAATATATCTAGGAGAACATCACAAACCACACTTTCTTAGTAAGAAACTCCTTTAAAATCCCTCTTTAAACAATTGCAGAATTATCGGCCATCAGTTACAGTTATTTGTTTTTTGACAACGTGCTCATTCAAATATCAGGGTGTATCTTGCACACTTTAGATTTATCCACATAGAGAAAGAAAACTCTTTTCATGAACTGGGAGTACCCCAGAGCAGAATGCAAAGTATGCTTGAGATCAGTTCACAGAACATTAACTTGAGGTGTTTCAAGCTAGAAAGGGTGAGAAAAAAGACACTTGGCAAATCATTAAAAAAAAAAAAAAAGAAAGAAAAAAAGTTGACCACTTAAAAAAAGCCAGAAATCAAAGACTTGAATGCTTTCAAAGAAATGTCTCACTTGTGTCTGGTCAGAAGCTGCTGTGTTCTGGCTGAGGAATGAGGTGGGATGTGTTGAGTGCCGGCAGCCCTGGGAGCAGTGAGCCCTCCTGGCTGAGCCATGGGCGGCTCTGAGCAACCTGAGCCTGTGTGCAGAAGGGAATTTTCCCTGGTGCCTCAATTCCAGGGGCTCTCTCAGCAGTTCTGAGTGTTTTAATGGAAGAACTTAAAAATTCCTGCTTTCTTCCAGCCCTGAAAACAAGGTAAATTGAATTTACTCTTGTCTGCTCTTTCTCACATTCTAAATTTGACTCAACTGTCTTTGAAATAAATTCGTGATTTGAAGCTGAAAAGTTGGCGCTTTGATGGTTGAGTTTGGGGCCAATTGCTCCTTGTTTAACATTCTGTGTTTTGTGGCTCATTAAGTGGTTAAGCATCAACCAGTCAGTCCCGGTAAGTCAGTGGAACCCTCAGCACTGGAAAAAGACATGGCTGTATATAGGACAATCACACTAAACAAGAAATACACACACACAAAAAAAAAATTCTCTCTACTTTCCATTAATCTAAACTTAGACAACAAACAGAAGTTAAAATACTGAAGGAAGTTTATAAACAGGAAAAGAAGTGACTTAAATTTACCTGAATTTATGATGAAAATGATTCACTTTTATTCATAAAATCATGGATTCCTTGGAGAACAGTGGGTTAAATCTGAAATCCATTGTATTATCCATTAGGTTGAAGAAAAAGGTAAATGTGCTGGTAATTTTTTTATGCTAGTAATTTTGTGATTGTATTGCCTTCCACATCTCACGTTCAGTAGGAGGTTCCTGACAATATGAATGGAATTTGGCTCCAATTCCGTGTTTGAATTGTGCTCTTTGGAATCACTGGGTAGGGAACTTTTAAAATACAAAAATAAATCTTAATTAAGCAAGTATTATTGCTCTTTGGTGCTGCTTAACATCATATACCTGGTCAGTTGTCCCGTAGCTGCTTCCTTTGGCTATTTTTAATCCTGCAGATTTCAGGTTTTGGTCATTGTTCAACATCAGTGGGAAGACATAAACCCCAGAATATTTGCCTGTTAAATTTGATGAAAACTTTATCTGGCTTCATAAAAATGCCATTTGCTATGAGTCCCCTTAATGTCAGTGTTTGTTCTTTTGTTGTAGTGCACTTAACAAGAAAAGAGGATTTAAAAAGTGGTGTCTGAATCCAAAATTGTGCAATGTGCCTCTGCAAAAAATGTGGAGAGTCTCAGTTCCTTACATGTAATTCATTTTGGCAGGTACAGTACTTTTAGGCTCTATTGTATTATAAATAGTAAAAAAAAAAAGCATTGAAAGGAATCATTGGAAAAAGGTTTAGAGTAAGTGATTTAGAAGAGGCTGGCAGGTGTGGCTACTGCAGGATTAAGTGAATTCTGGAAGTGCAGTCACTTCAGAGTATTGGATCTGTGTCTTGATTCAGTCATTACTGGAGCAGAAATCACTTTGCTGATCTGCTGAACTGGTTGATGGAGATACTAATCAGCACACAGAAATTGCTTTCTGAAAAATTTGGGATGCTGCAGTGATTAAAGGGATAACTTGGTCAGGACAACTCTTTAAGTGCTGTGTAGGTGGCTACATGTACATATGAAACTTATGTAAAACCGTGGCACTACAAATAGGTCTTTTGGAAACCTCTAAGGGGAAGTGAAGTGGAAATGATGAAATTTCAAGATGCTCTTGGAAACAGCTTCAGTGCGTTACTATGGTAGTAAAATACCTGTTGATGAGCCTCACAAAAGTTAGTTGTGCTCAGATATTTCTTAGTCTGAGGGCTGAGGGAATTAACGTTTCTAACAGACTGTTTTGTGATCCATAAGACCAGTTTTAGGATGATATCCATCATTTTGTGACCCACATTTATGGCAGATTTTCCTCCTTACCTTTTCTTTTAATACTCTTTGACTGATGTAGTTTTTACAACCTCAGCCACAGCAGTTTTGGAGGGAGAAACATCAAATCTGTTACGGGTTGGCATTTTCCTTCTCAGCTTTTGAAGGTCCTGCTCAGTTTTTGAAGGATCCTGGAAATGGGAGCCCTATTTGGAGTCCCATATTTCCATCAAAATGAAGAGTTCCCTGCTGTTCTTGATATCAGTGTGATTTTAGGCTGAGTTCTACATGCTAATTTGCACTAGCTCCTTTGCCATTTTACGTTTCCTAAATGTAAAACCTCTATTCACTGAGTTTCCTGGTGATGGGAAGTGCTGCAAGCACATTAGGTAATCTTGGTAGTAAACCAAAAGAAATACTTGAAGTGGATTCTCCTTTTCGCTCACTGCAAAAATGTTCACTCAGTATACAGAAGTATCCTTGGCAATGTTCAAAGCTTGACCCAAGGCCCTGAGCAGCCTAATGCAACTCAGAAGCTGGAAGCAGGTTTGGCTAGACAGACTCTCCAGAGGTCTCCCAGTCTGAACTTCCCTGTGTTTCTATAAAAAGACATTGACTCCTCTATGTAGGTCACTGCTTTTTGCCTTGTCTCAACTGTGATTTTTCACTCAAATTCAGGAGCTTGCTCTGTCCTTGCTGTTCTGGTTGTTCAGGTGGTGGAGAGGAGAGGGGCAGGACAAGGAGAGAAACCAGCTAGTGAGCAGAGAGCTTTATTTCTGGCTTGGGTCTCAGCACTGGTTGCTATTCCTGGCTCACAATGTGCTATTTGGTGTCATTTTGGAGGCCTCCTTCAGCTGAGGTTATAGAGACAAGGCTGCCTTCAACAAGTCATCTCTTCACTTTGAGCAGGGCCCTTCTGAATACAGGTCGAAGCACTGCTTTTGATCTGTGAAATCCTTTTTAGTTTCCTTTCTCTTTCCGAGGAAACCCTGCTGTTCATTTTTGTTCTTCTGTAAAGGCCAACTGGAAAGCAGAAGCCTCAGCTTTATTAACAGAGCTGAGGGCAAGAGAACCTGAGACTGATTTTTTCCCTTAGTCCTAAAAAACTTACATTAGTTGACATTCAGAGCTGTAAGACAAACTTGTTAATTCAGTTTTTCCTGAGGGTTTTCTGGGGTGGACACATTAGCTGGAGTGTAATTTTGTTTGTATTTGTGAGGAGTGTTCTGCTGATGCTTCATGTTGATGGTTTATTGCTCTTGACTACAAGAGTGACTGGAGGTTGATTGGCAGATTCCCTACAGAAAAATGCAAGAAATGCAATTTTTAGAGAGGGACTTAACAATGTGTGACTGGGAGGATACGAGAACAAATCAGTTTGAGAATAGACAATGCTTTTATGGGCAGAAATTTAAGTACTTTGATTAAATATAATAAAAGATCCCTAAAAATGAAACCAAGGATCATAAAAATTCTCTAAAAGTTATATTTATGTTTACAGAAGTTCTAATTTATTTGTTGTTTTATCATTGAATTATTTGTCAAAACAGGCAGTCAAACAAAAATTGTTCACTGGAAAGCACTGAGGAAGGTGCATGAATGTGAACAAGCATTTCATGATTTTTGTTGTTAAAGCTTCATTTCTGGTAGTTTCACTTACTTCCCATGCTGTCTGTCTAACATGATGTCATTGCTATTTTTTTTGTACATCTAAAAGGATCATAATACTGCCTATTCTAAATTTAGCTGAAATTTAGATTGAAAATTACTTCCGTGGGTTTGTGTTGGTTTATTTGGGCCAATTTTCACTGAAAGCTCAGCAGAATACTGCAAGTACTCATTCAGTATTTTCCATCCTTGACTCTTGCTGCACCATTTTGTTTCTGCTGTCTGCAAAAGAACATTTTCCCTTAAAAATACTCAGGTGTTACTAAATATTTCAATAAATGTCTGCTGCATGCAGCAGGTTGGACATTTAGTGTAGTTGTTCCACAATTATGGGCTGTTTCCTTCAGATTCCATTGATGAAAGCTGCTTATCCTAATTATTTGTTTATCTTAATGAACGTGTGGTAAAGGCTGTATTGCATTTGAGCCATTAGACACTCTCAGCCTGATATTTTCAGAACCCTGCAGATGTGGATTTTAAATAAATGAAAAGAGCAGATGGCGTACAGGGAAATCTTGGGTAGGCCAAGAAGTAAATCAAAGTTTCCCTGAGTTCCAGGAGGTACCTTATGTAGGGACTGCTTTTCCATTACTAGAGAATTTAATAATGAAGCGTTGATCTACAAAATGTTGTAGAATCTCGTAAATATGCAGAATATTCTTTAGGAAAAACCTGAGTCAAAGCAAGCGATCTGCACCGTGCACTCTGCTTTTCAGAGTGTATTTAAACGTGGGGCTTAGACTTGCTTTGAGACAATCAACCCTGATGGTGCTGAATATAAAAAATGTCAATATAATTAGTCATCTCCAGCAGAAAATAATTTTTTGCCATTTTTTCCCTGCGTGGAGGAGGGGATGAACTGGTTTTCAGTTACTCTTTATCATTTCGGTTTCTATTTTTGCCGCCGACTGGGAACATTTACCAATTACTTTTATTCCATCTTGTATTTAGAGATGGGCTATCTTGTGAGATAAAGATTTAGAACTGAAATGCCCTGGTGAACCAGAGTGAACTGATGGGAATTCAGCAAAAGCTTCTCCTTGCCTGATGGTCAGGAACAGGACACAGCACTGTCCATGGTCAGCTTTGGATACAGAGTGAGCTACTTACACCACTCCAGTCCTAATCCATGCTCTCTTAGTTAACACATTGCAATTGTTCATTGTAGAAACTTTATATTAAATCTTCTGGGTGAGGTACATATATATGAACTGTTTCTGTTTTGTTTTGCATTGGTGCAACTGCAGTAAAAGTTATACAAATAAAAGATGGTGTCCAGAAATTCAAAACACAGATAGTTGCTCTGATCTGCCCCTGATTTGAATTACCCTAAACAAATTTCAACTATCCATAATTTCAAGCATATCTAGGCAAGAGAGTGTAATTTAATGTATAGTTACCATCAAAGATACCATGTATGGGCTCTATAACCACAGGGAAATCACAGATTTTCAATTTCCCTCGGAATGTGTTCATTATTAGAAAGTGTTATCAGAGTATTGTTTGTTGTAGGAGAAGAAAATCCTGTTCAAGTTTTTAATGAATCTCTTGAGAGAGTCATCAGATTTACAGGTTAAAAAAGCTGTAAACATTCTACTGGGAGCAGTCATTAAAGGGAAGATGAATGTGAGTGATCTGCACACTTCTTCTGAAGCAGAAGCCCTGAAGATGATTTACAAACCAAAAAGCTGTTTCTCTTTAAATGATCTGTGTTGCTGCTTTGTGCAATGAAATACAAAGTAAGATTAAAGTAAGTCTGTTTGCAAAATCAGAACCAGATTCACTGTTTGGAGAATTTTTTAGGTATGACTACAGTGATCTGAGTTTGAAGGGAAGAAGCCTGAGAAAAATGTTTCCATCATTGCTAGATTTCAAAAACCAGTGCAGTGCCAGAAAAACCCCTTCCTGCACAGGTAATCAATTTGGAAGGTCTTGTGTTCTGATTTCCTCAATGAAATAAAAATGAATTAGTAAAAGGTTTTTAGATTGAATAAATAAAAAAAAAAAAAAAGGAAAAAGAAGTTACATTTTTTGGTAAATTTACAAGTGACAGCAGAGGCCTGGTTAAAGGTTTGCCTTTCCACAAGGCACTTCATACCCTTGACTACTCACTCAAGCTTGACTTACCCAGCAGCAATGCTGATGAAAACTCATCATTTGTGAAGAAACTGCTGCATCATTTTTTTCTTATCTGAAGCATTACAGATGCAATAAAGGGGATGGTTTTGAACATACCACTGAAAGATAAAAGGCAGATAAGTATTTCTAAACTTACTTGTCAAAAACTTTGATCCTTGAAAGATTTTAATTGGTCACCTAAGATTCAGCTGAAGATGTTTTGTAGCCAAATATCTCCTGTTTCTTCAGAAAACTCCAGAAAAGGAAGGGGAAGGATAGTTTTGTTGTATTTGGAGTGAATTCTGGCATTTTTTGGTTGGTGTAGCTCCTCAGTGAAGCACAAATGCTGTGAAAACTTGGAGAATAAGGAAACGTGAGCTGTGTGCCCCCCACATCTGTTGAATGCAGCAACAGTGGATTCACAGCCACTCAGCTTTCCAAGAGGTCACTCCCCCTGCAAATAATATGCAGAACAAACTGCTGTGCTCACAGAGCCTCATCACCATGAACGGGGTGTATTTCAGCTGACACTGCCATTCACAGCATCATCTCACCAGTTTAGTACACGACTGCCAATCTGAATTTATTGTCAGACTGGAAATCAGCAGGGCTCCAAAGTAAAATCGCCATCACACCAAGAGGATTGATGCTTCTGCTGGATTTTCTTAATGTTTTGTAAAGTTTGTCTGCTGCTGAGTAGTTTTTTCAAGATGTGTGTATGTGCATTTTATTTTATTCTTTTTTTTCCCTATTAAAAGCCTATGTGGGCCCATGTGTATGCATGGACATGCTGTGACCATAAAAGGCATGATTTATGTCCTTGGTCTAAGCTGGACATTAAACTTTCAGGCTTTGGGCAAGCTTCTTCATGAGGCAGACCCAATAAAAATCCATCTCTGACCTGGCACATGTGCAGAATCCTCCTGAGCAGACTTCAGCCATGGCATTTGTAACAGCGTGGCCAACCAGAAAGGTAAATCAAGACAAGAATAAAGACTTCAGGTCTGCTCTTGCATAAGACTGAAATATCACAAAATGTAAAGGAATGCACTCATTCAGGCAGAATGATTTTTGTGATGCAGCCTGCTGGTGGGAGGTTAATGAAAACGCCTTGTGACGTGTTTGTACTGACATTGTGTTTGGGTGTATCTTAAATACCAGTGGTGCAATGGTAGATCTTATGTTCTTTACATTTCTTTTTGCAAGAATTTACTTGTGGACTGTCATTTCTCTACATGAGTAGAAAGCATTTTGCCAATTTTCATTTTCCACTGCCGCCCTTCTGTGCCTGTTTGTCTCCCACTGACTCCTACTTTTCCACAGACACGGGCCCTAGAAGGAACATTTCTTGCTAGGAAAGCTCGTTGTGCCAAAAGATGATTTGCACTCCTAGAACTCTGCTTCACAAAGGCTTGCAAGATTTTAGGAAAGATGCCAGCTAGTGCACAGACAGTTTGGCTCTCCAAGCCCAGCATTAAGGTTAACAAGTTGTAAATAGCTGCATGCTGCCATTATCCCCCAACCCCGCTGCTTTCAGGACACCATGAGGGCCTTAATAAGAATGCTGTTCATTGCTTGTTGTGTTTTTCCTCTTTCTCTTGCCCAGCATTTACCAAAGAATAAGGTTTAAAAGTTGGACAGCTTGTGATGGGGACTTGATGTGATTCTTTCATCTCACTGACCAGTGATTTACTGGTGGAACTCTAACTAATGGATCACTGAGATGAGGGGAAAAAACTGAACTCAAACCTGCCACTGTTTTTTTAAAGAATTATTTAAAGGAAGGCATCTTGGAATTAAAAAAAAAAAAAAATTGATTTTTTTTCCCCTACAAAAATAAATCCGGTGTTAAGAGAGCTGAATATATTTACAGTATCTCGTGTAAACTTTCATACATGTATAAGGCTTTCTTGCAGCTATATAAATCTGCACATCTTGATTGATGTCTTTTAAGCTGCACTGACTTATAAAAAACATGGATTGTATCTAGCATATGCCACTCAAAGTTACAGTATCTCCTTTTTCAGACATATATAAAAATTCAACTTGGTGCATTTAATGGAAAAAATATTTTCAGTGTTTAGGAGATGCTTGCTTTGCTTTGAGAATGTCTAATATATTAACTGTTCCATGAATGCTCAGTGAAGCAGCCAACTTTGAAAAAAACTGATTAATTAATCTTTATTAATATTTTTTTAATGCAACAATCATTTCCTGACCCAGGAAGAGTTGTTCTGTCAAAATGTGGAATTCAATGTGGCTATTTCTCTCCAGCACTGATCACAGAGACACGTTAGCCTTGGATGTGCTGTGAAAGAAATGAAGCCTGATGTCATTCTCCTGTTAGTGTCCTCTGTCTGAAAACACAGAAAAACATTGCTTGGTTTGGTTTGAAGAAGAGTGAAATTGGTCCATGCAGACACAAAATAATGGCAGCAGTGGCAGCAGTGCTACACCAGCAGTACTGGTGGCAGCACCACTGGACAGGGGACCCAGCCAGGAACAACAGAATTCCCATGGTGGTTCTTCCCAGCGGTTTTGGATGTGTCAGAATAACAAAGAGAGAACAAGCTGGGCAAACCTCAGTGCCTTAACTTTCTGCGTCAGCAGCTGATGATCATTCCTTCATTCATTTATTCACTCATTTCTGCCCATTTATTTTGGAGGGATGGAGGAGAATACGCTGCATTACCTGGGAGCTGTGTTGAGTGTCCGAGCTGTGTCTGCCCTAAGCCTTGTAAATTTACAGAGGGGAAGAGTCTTGGAGGAAATCTCCTGGATGTGATGACTTGGCTGCAGAGGTGCATGGCTGGAACTGCACAGCGCTGAGATGAAAGTGCTGCAATACCAAGGCAGAGTGCCAGGGTGGAGGGAATGTGTTCACAGAAAGTGTGGCACTGGAGCTTCACAATACAGAGAGGCTTTGAGGCAAGACACTGAAGTACTGAGGAAGAAATCAGAAAGCCTCAGCCGTTTTGCCAAGTATCAGGGAACACAAACCAAGATGAAACATTAAATTCTCATGGAGAAGCACCCAAGTGCTGAAGGAAAATGCTAAAATGTGCAGATGAAGTTGGTGGTTCCTAATGCAGACTGCTTAAGAGGCAAAAACAGAAGTGCAGAGTTAAATAATGTTGAACAGAGGATGCATGGAAGCTGTCAAATTAGTTTTTTTTTCTTTTGCAACTAAGTTTTTGGGGAAGCTGATGTTGTGATTCAGTCTGGCTTTGATTGACATCCTGTTTATGGCAACATCAAATGATTTATTGGCGTTTTGGTACAAATGGGACACTTTACCCAAAGCATAGGACAGAATTACAGAATTCTAGTATGTTGCAACAGGGATCATATTCCATACTAGTACAGAGAATTACTGTGTTCTTACTATAAAGTTATATAAGAGATGCAGAAATATTTTGCTCTGTATAAGATCCAAAGGGGGAAATTATTTTGGTAAGAATTCCCCCTAGGAGGATTAAATTCTGCAAAATCCTACCCAATGACATTGACATACCTCAAGTTCAGTGGCTGACATGTTTGCAGGTTTATCATGTATGAATCCTCCTGTCAAAGGTCTTCATCAAAGGTTATTCTAACCCGCCCCATTTCATTTAATTCCTGTAAAGTCAGTGAATACTAATTCAAGAAAAGGGACTTGTTTTTAATATGTCAGAAACATACAGTTTCTTCAATATTCATCTCATGAATATTCATGTATTTTTGTCAGTATGTCTTCATTTCAGAAGTAGTTAAGGGACTGCAAGATAGATGGTGTCCTGTGAGTGCTGTGGAAATTTGCTGAAGGGAAATGAGATGCAGGGTTTAGCAGAATGGGAGACACAGCCCTTCCAGCTTATTTTCAGGCAAAATGTGATGAAACTGTAGGAAGGGCGAGACAGGTTCAAAATTCAGAGGCTCAACTCAGCCCTGGGTAAACTTGTCCCACTGCAATAATGGCTGAGGAGCCAGAGTGATGGCAATTTGTGTGTGAAATTGTATCTCTGTAAAATAATGCACGTTTGCCATGGCTCAGTGCACCTTGTAAGAGAGCACTGCATGTACCACACACGTGGTGCTGCCCGTGGAGTTGGTTAGAGGCCATTTCACTCTGCTTTTACTTCATTAGAAATTGCTCTGTCTGCACTTGTATAAACCATTGCTGTGTGCAGGCACTGCCTCAGACTGCCAGCAATGCTTTTTTCATTGTTGCAGAGCTTTTCTGTAGAGATAAGGCTTTTAGTTTGATGTTAAGAGCCAGTTTATTCTTTTATTTTGCTTTAGTTTAAAGGTTTCATGGTTCTGATTAGTGTGCCAATTTATGAGGATGACAGAAATACTGCCTCACCTGACACCACCAGGGTTGTTTCACTTTTCTTCACCTGTTTATTCAGATAGCAAATGACATGCACTTCCAGAGGACACGGTATCTCATGTTCTGTGCACATTCTGACAGATTGATTGGACAAAACATGGAGCCAATAGGAAATATGGAAAATGCATGTTGACTGCCATCTCCCATAATGTTCTTTTCATGGAATAAGAGGAGAGCTCCCTTGTGTCCCTTACATCTTCAGAGGCTGAATCACACAGATGTGTATGGAAGGATCCCTCAGAATGGAAAAGAATGATTTTGGAGCAGCCAAATTTTTCCCTTTATCCTTCAAGTGTTTTCAGTGTTGGTGTGTAGCACTGAACATGTTGTAGCTCCACAGACACTGGAAATTTGGGGGAGAATTGCTGGAGATTCAGAACAAAATTTGTACATGATCCAAGTCTCCCCTGGGCAAATACAGCGTGTTGGAAACTTGGGAAGAATGTATGTTATGTAACCAGGCTCAGTTTCACAGCTGATTTAGAAAAAAGGGCATTTTGCTTCCCAGAATGAGATCTGGGGAAAGAAATTTTATCTTGATCAAATGCAGCAGCTGCTGCAGTTTATATTCAAGTGTGATGCAAATCAAGGCCCCTTTTCTGCTCTGTTCCGTTCTGCCCAAAGAGGGAACCATTGTTGGTTTCTTTTTGTCAGAGAACTGGTCTGTGATTTGACCTCAGCAATTACAGATGATTAAAAAAAAAAAAAAAAGATATACAAGTTCTGCAATATTGTAATGAAACATATAAACAGTTTAAAAATACTTAAGTGATGATTCTGTGTTGTAAGAGCCAGCTGCAGAGTACTTATAACTGGAGTGTGTTAAACCATTTAAATATTCCAAACATTATGTACAACAGATCTTGTACTAATTCATTATGAAAACAGCAATTTCATTTAATCATTTATTAGCTATTTATAAGGTGTCTGCATATCAAGTATGCATACAGATTGTTGTTCTACCTGGCGACCAGAATAATGCTTGCCTGTGCAATCCCTGCTGATCCTTTTTGGGGAGCATTGTTCTCAATTCCTCCTCACCAGCACCTGTTGGTTCTGAGATGGGTGTGTTTAACAGAGTAAATGAGTCTTTGTCCCCCCAAGAGGGGAAAAACCCAAATTGTTCAGAATAATACCCAGACTCGAATGTAAGTCATTCATTGCTCATTTCTGGAATGTGAACAGTGGCCTTTGCCACTGTCACCATAAAGCCAGCGAAGCAAGCTGCCCAAAAACTGCACAATCTCTGTCCCCAGAGGTCTGCAAGATCCAACTGGCCAGAACCTGCAGCAGTCGGGTGTGAATTGGGTGTGAATTGGGTCCTGGCACGGTTCAGGGCAGGAGGCTGCACTGGGGCCCTGCCCAGGGCTGTTCCAGCGGGAAGGATTCTCTGATTCCCAGCGAGTCCCAGCGTGGGGCTGTGCACAGAGCTGCCAGCCAGCTGCTGTGTTTCCAAGGCTCTCAAACACACTTGGATTGCAGCACACAATGTTGGACCCTGGTGAAAAACGAAACACATCCACACTGCAAGCTGTGCAATACTCCGTCATTCTGCATGGTGTGTCCTGGTCCTTGGTGTTTTCCTCACACTGCTGCAGTGCTTTGGGGTTTTTCATGGCTGGCACAAGAATTTCAGTTTTCCCCTTGTGATAATTAGTTTCTTTGATGGGTCTTACTGTACTGTCGGTGTAGGTACCACAGGATCCAACTATTATCGAATCATCTTCATTATCTGATCATTAAAGCCTTGAGAACCTTAATCAAGGACTTGTCACCAAAGTTAAAATACATCCAAGACTCCCAAAGCTAAAATATATCCAATACTCCCAAATATTTCCAAGACTCCCAAATCCTAGAGCCACGACTCTTATCTATGTCCCATCAATATTTACTGTTTAGGAAAGAGCAGTGTATTTGACATCACGTAATGCAATAAATTCAATACAAACAATAAATGCACATTGTGCAAAAGGGAACATGCAGCCACCTTGCTGAAATGCACCTGAGGGGGTTCAGAGAATTCTTTTCATGCCTGGCCATGACTCTGCCTGCTGCTCAGACCAGGATGGGCCCTAAGTTAGGTGGGGATTGAACATGACTGGTGAAATCCTTAGACACCGGTAAAGTTCTCACTGATGGGATTGTTCATCACATCTGGTCTTACTCCTGAAATGGGTATGTGAAGTCTGGGAGAGAATTTGTAGGTCATCCCACTATATAGTCCTTTTCATATATGTACTTACAAACCATTTAATCTTATAGAGTGTGGAAAAGGGATAAGATTTTATTGCAAAAAAACACCAACTTTCTCACACACCTCAGAACTTTCATTTTTTATTTTTCCCTTTCCAAGTAGATAAATGTAAAAATTTCTCCTGCCAGCAAAGAATTGATAAACTACTGAAGACTTCAGATTTCCAGCTGATTCCCATAGTGATAGGTTGCTTTGTCCTACTGGTGTTAAAATGCTGGATGCAAGTTTTCAGCACTGATGTGTTTGAGGACAGCTATACCATGTTAGGTGATTCTCACAGACAAGGAAAATGTGAATTATTCACAGAGACTTGGCATTGTTTGTGATGTTCTATGCCAGTGCACCTGCATTAGCTCCACTCTTTTTAATACCTGTGTTGTTATCACTTTTAGATCTGAGTTCACATTTTGTTGTAAATGCCTGTATTCATGGTTCCAATTGCCTTTTCTGATCTATAGATACATACTTACACATAGAAAGTCAGCAGCTGATAAAATTAAATGGCAGATGAGGAAAGCTGTGAAAAGCCTGAATCTCAAGTCACACATCAGTACCTGTGGGCCTTCAAGAGGGTGGCACAAAATGGCATTCAATCAAAATTAATATCATTACAGCAACAGCAATTGAGCTAATAAAGTATTTCAGGGATTATTGACAGACTGAAAGGAACTGCTGCTTGCAGTAGTCAAAAAAGCTCATCTGGCTATTAATCACCAGGAATACCTGCAATGAAATCCTCATTGCTGTTATGACTTGAGATTGTTGGATACAATGGTGTAGATTCGCATAACAAACATTCATTTGCTGTTTATTAATTTTTTCAGTGTTTGCTCCTGAAATATATCTCCTAAAATAGCATAGAGGAAGGAAATTATCTAAAATTGTCTACAAGGGCTTATATGAAGTGCTGCTTTTGCTGCTGCCTAGAAGAAATATGCCAGTCAGTAAGTGACTCCCAAACCTGGCTTAAAATCAACAAGAATCCAGCAATGATGATACCAAACAAAGCACAGCAAATAAAAAATCAAGGTTCATAAAAATATTTGTGTAACAACTTGCCTGGCACCCTGAAGAGAGCTTTCCTGGAGAAGTAATGTCATTTCATGTATATTTTGGTGCTCAAAGTTTGATAAATTCTTTCATTTATGCTTCTTTTCCGCCAGTGCACTTGCAGTGACTTAAATGAAAACTGTCTTTAGTGTTACTTGGTGTAACATTAACTTCCAGAAGCCCATTGCCTGAATTCAGAATGAGCTGCTCCTTGAACGTGTCACCGCCATGAATTGGCAATACTTGGTTGTGGGAATTATGGAGGGAAAAGCTCAGAATGCTGAATGCTGGGATCCTACAGGTGCAGTTTGGAAATCGATTCCATGAATTGGCAATACTTGATAGTGGGAACTGTGGAGGGAAAAGCACAGAATGCTGAGTGCTGGGATCCTACAGGTGCAGTTTGGAGATCAAGTCCATGAATTGGCAATACTTGGTTGTGGGAATTGTGGAGGGAAAAGCTCAGAATGCTGAGTGCTGGGATCCTACAAGGGCAGTTTGGAGATCAATTCCATGAATTGGCAATACTTGGTTGTGGGAATTATGGAAGGAAAAGCCCAGAATGCTGAGTGAGATCCTACAGGTGCAGTTTGAGACCATTTCCAAGCAGTGGGAGAGGCTCCCATGTGCAATCCAGCCAGCAGGAAAGCCACACTGAGTTATGATCTTGTATTCCTTACAGAGCAAAGCGGAGGGAAGGAAAAAATCACATTTGTTGCTTGAACAGACCTTGGGAAGCTCTCCCTTCCACAGTGTGGCCTGATGCTGTGTTATCACCTGGATATTCTTTTATGTGCCTTACCAAAGTAATCTCTCTAAATTCCTTTTCAATTTGTGCTTAACCAGGCTGATTTGCATGCATGTAGAAAAGGAAATGAGAAAGTTTTAAACCAAAAAATCTGTATTCTTAGAATTTGATATTCATGTACATTTTTATGCATGGAATTCCCATTAAGATTACTAGCAAGATTTACCTACAAATCTTCCATTCTGGAAGAATGATTAAATTCCCAAAGTTTTATGAGAAATAATGTATCTTGCTTTCCAGTTGTCAGTTAATGCTAATGAGGGTATGAACAATTATGCTCTTCTGTGTTTAAATTGACCAAAAGCTTTGTGTGAAGCTGATTTGAAAGCCACAGTTGGATAAGAATCCATGAGTTATTCATGTCTCAGAGGAGATAGTTTTTGGGTTGACTTTTGCTTCAGCTGCCGAGTAATTTTTATATTTTATTTTTCTACAGGAAAAACATCTCTAATACTAATGTAAATATATGTGTGTGTAAAATAATTATTGCATAAGTATCAGCTAAAATTAGTATCACATTTCCCAAATAAGTTGTAAAAGTTTATATAGCCAGCCTTTGTTTTTTAAGGATACTTTTCAATTTAAGGAGTTAACACTATCAGGGCTTTTTCTGAATGTGGTCTGTTGTGTGTGATGCAGCAAAAATTCCCATTCCTATTTAAATCAAAATACATTTCAACTTCAACCCATCCAACCGCAAAATGTCCCAGAACCTCGCTTCATTTTCTGTTTCTAGGGAAGCAGCACAGAATAAATGATTCCAGGTTTCAGTGCTGCTCTCCAACTTGTGGGAAACATTTGGTACATCGTTTTGCCAGACATATTATACCAGAAAAGTTGAATTGATAGAGGCATCTTAGGCTGGTAGTGATGAAAAGGCCCAGGAAAGATCTGCGGATTTTGTCTGAGCTGTTACACAGTGATGCACTGTGCCCTGCGCAGCTGTTGGAATCTATATGGTGAATTCAAACAAGTGCAGAAGGAATAAAATGGGAAAAGCTCTGAGAAGCAGTATCAGGATGGCAGTGCTGGAGCATGAATGGCTGCATTTTTTTATCTGGGACAATTAGAAGAATCTTCATTGTTTTTCATGGTCTTCTCTTTGTATTATTTCTAAGTAAGTGGGAAAAAAATCTAAAGATTGTATTGCATTTCAGGGCAAAATCTGTCCTTTCTACCTATAGGTATCTCCAAGTCCAAGGGAAATATTGGCAAAAAAGGAGTTTGATTTTATTGGTTACTTTCATACTGGCAACACAAAAGTCATAAATTGCCTGAAATCCATCCAATAAATCCCAGAAATTCATTTAAAGGTGTGAACTCAGGTAGCACCAGTGCTTCAGCATAGCACTTGTGTTGATGAGGGATGAGATAATTGCAGTGTGTTCATTTTTATGCAGAGTGATCCTGTGTTCTGAGACATGCAAATGCCTTGTGGAAGGACATTTTCTTTATGGCCTTGTGCAGCTTTGCAGCTGAAGTTTGTCAGTGCTGAGCACCAGCCAAGCACGAGGCACAGAGATCCTGTGTGCGGGCTGGGTGTTTGTGGCAGGGATCATGAGGGAATCTGCCATCACTTTCAGTTGCCAGCTGATTTATACACTTTTTCCCTATTATTTTTATAAGCTATAGCTAATTTTTTTTTATTATCACAATTCTGAAATAATATATTTTTTATTAAATTTTATAGGCACAGAGATTCAGATGTTTTGCTCCTGTTGTATTCTTTGTGCTGTATTCAGCATTGATGTATGCTGGAAATGGTTTGGCCAAGTATTTTACACAGAGCAGTTATTGACTATTTTCCATTCCACCAACAGGGTCTGCATGGAAGAGAATTTTCAAATTTAAAAAAAGCCATATAGTTATTTCCAGAATTCAGATTCCCAGAGTAGCTTCTTTTATATTGTTATACATATATATATGTATATATATAATATTGTTGTTCAGGGCCAAGTGGATATTGTGGATGGCAGTAACATCTAGAGATTTTCTTGTCTGTTACTCCTGTGCACATTCATGTTCCTGATTTCCATAATTCTGATTTGCCCTGGCCACTGGACACCCAGGAGTGTGGAATCAAGAATTCCAGAATTATTGGCTGAGCAGGAGAATTTCAGCTTTCCAAACATCTTTTTTTTTACTTTTTCTTCTAATGCCTAATGGATCCTTCTTGCATTTTCTTGAATTCCTAATTACTTTTAGTGGGGTTTTTTTTTGTTTTTTTTGAATTATTGGCAGAGCAGGAGAATTTCAGCTTTCCAAACATCTTTTTTTTTACTTTTTCTTCTAATGCCTAATGCATCCTTCTTGCATTTTCTTGAGTTCCTAATTACTTTTAGTGGGGTTTTATTTTTTTTTTTTTTTTTTTTTTTTTTTACCTATAAATGAGAAATTAAGCCATGAATTTTACAGCAAAAGAAAAAGCAGCCCAGATTAAAAAGGAAAGAAGAAAAGAGAAAATATAATTGGTATAAAAGTTGTATAAATGAAGTTTCTTATATTTTTTCTTTAAATAGTGAATCATTCAGTATTTTGGTGTTAATAATTTAACAGAACCCGAAGTAAGATATCAGCAGGACGTGTGTGGGATGGGTGGTAGTTCAAGTTTGATCTAAAAGCCTTGCCTTTGTATTGAAGTTGGGCTGAAGCTTTGATCTATTTATAATGAGGATTCTAAGGGTTTACTAATTATTTTAAACCTGAAGAGAATCTCAGAGTCCGTTTTTCTGCTGGAAAGGAACCAAAAATAAACCTTGCTGCAAGGTAAAGGCAGAAAGTCATAAAGTTGGGGCATGTTTTTTAAAGTTACAGCACGACCGCCTACTGGCTATAATTTCTGAGAAGTTTGGGGGGAAATGTATTTTCTGTCTCCTTTTTACATTCTGTAGCATTAGGAATTTTCTGACTAGAGATAAGGCATCCTTTATATATCCCATCCTTTTAAAAAGTTTGCAGCTGTAAAGTTGAAATGTGGGATTTTTTTGTTTCTTCAGAATTATATTTAAATTTTAAAATGTATATCCATTTATTCTACTTACATAATTTATTCTATTAACAAACTAAATTAGCATACATATTTATGAGAGATTGTGGGGTGCTAATACATTTATCAAGGGAAAGTTTATAAACCATTCATCATGGTACACAAGAACAACTTTAAAAATAAATCTGAATTTCTATCTGCTTAGAACATTGCTCAAGATTTGGGAGCTTTGTTTAAAAATCATACTTGTGTCTGATCCATGCTTAATTCCATCCTTAAAGGCAAGATTCTTATTCCACTTTGTTCCAATCTCTTTGTACAATATTTTTGTCAAATTACAGAGACCCATACTCTATGGAATTTAGTGCTGTTTACATCATGTGAGAAATTTCCCCCTCCCTGATTTTCTAGGATTTTTTCCAGTTTTAAAAGGATGCTGACAAGTTTAATGACTCCATAATGTGTGCAAAATACTTTCTTTCTTATTTTTTTTCTTCCATTGAAACAGTATTTGGGATTAAAGGTGAACCTCTTTTCATGGTTCAAATCATTTTCATTAGCAGGAAGGAAAAACATGCCCAGTAAGCCTGGTACTGCAAAATTACTTAAAGTAGTTCTGAGCAGCAATTTTTGCCTTTTCAATTATGCAAATGCTCATCAAGTTTTTGTCTTTGGCAATCTTTGGCTCCCACTGAAAACTGACAGAGACTTTTTGACCTGACCCAAGTGTGATTGCTGTGAAGGTTTTCTCCTGCCTTTGCCCTGGCGCAAGATTAAAGAAATGCAAGTACTGCATTCCACAAATCAAGCTCATACTCATACCTGTGTCTTATCCTTGTGATTAAATTTTCATGGAATCACAGAATAATTCACATAGGAAGGAACCCTGGGAGTTTGCAGTGCAGATCTGTGTGTGCTCAGAGCAATGTCAGGAATGGACTCGGATCTGATGGCTTTGGGCTCTGTCCATCAGCTCCTCACCTGCACACAGCCTTATCTCAATTTATGGGATTTGGCCTTAATATGCAGTCAGAGCCTTCCTCATTTCACTTTTTGAGGCTGTCCCTTGTTCTGCCACTGTGCACCTCAGTAAAAGCCCAGCTTTTCTCTTTTGGGATATTTCCATGTTTGCAGCTCCTTCCCTCCCTGAACCTCACCTTTAGACTCAAAGACCTATCTCAAAAAGACGGAGGCAAAATTTAGTTTATTTATCTTTCTTCACTTTCATGTCCTGTGTGTGGATGAGCTCAGTCAGGAGCTCCCTGTGAAGCCACGGCCTCCTGGTATTTCTGCTGATTTTCCTGGAGTGTTGTGCTTGCAGAAAATTGCCCTAGCAGGGCTCCCAGATCTCTTGAGATCCTTTTCTCTTCAGAGATCCTCACACAGGATCTCCCCACCTGAAAAATCCCTTACTAAGCTGAAGTCTGTCCTCAGAAATTTCAGGTCTCTACTTGGCTATTTGCTAAAACAACTTTTTTCATAAGTGAGAATATCATTATAAAAACTAGTACGCTGAAAATATTTTTAATAGCGGAATAATCACATTTATCATAATGTTTTTCACCTATAACTAGACTTGTAGAGTGCCATAACTCAACAAATAATATATGGGAATCTCTTCATTAGCATATTCTTATAACTAGAGATATTTTGCTAAATTCAGTGAGGTGTAGGTACTTTTTGTTAATTAATTACTGAGTGATCATTTAAGAATCTGTCACCGGGACCTAGAAGGAATGGGTAATGAGTCTGGTTGTTACAAAGTCAAATTAATCTAGATAGGAAGTGTACAAAAAAAGAATATTAAAATTACACCTAACTGATGACTTCATTGGCTGTACCAAGTAAAAAGCTGATAAAGAAGAATTTTTAGAATTTACTGACAGAATTTACTCACAGAATTTCACTTCCAAGGCTCTGTGGCTTAAGGTAAATAACACACATGCTGTCCCTGACTAGTGACTGCAGCAAGAATTATTGTTTATTGCCATCAAATAAAGCATTCAGGGGTCAAAATTATAATGCCACAATATTAGAGACAATTTGTGCCTTTTAAACAACAGATTTTGCTATGCAAATGTTATTGACTAAAACAAGATCTGAAATTCTGTAACAGTGAAACTTTCACAATGTCAAAATCAACACTGGCTCCAATCAAAGTGGAGCAAAGGAAGTCTTGTCCAAGTCAATGGATGATCAATACAGAACAAAATAATATAGTACATGGGCATGTTTACAGTTCTGTTCTTTTATAATAATTAAATCTCTCTGCTATTTGCTTTGTTGGGATTATACTGTGATGGAATTTGGCCTAGTTTGAAATATTTTGGTATTTAAAATATTTTTGAGTTTAGAATATTTTTGTATTTAAAACAGAAAGATGATTGGAAGAATGGAGGTCATATGGAAAAATGTTTTTCTTTCACTCAGTTTTTGCATCCTTTCTGTTTTGCTAAAGTTGGTGGAAGAGGAGATTTTTAAAGCTGATAGAATCCTGTCTGACATGTAACCAGAGACCATATATGACAAACCACAGTGCTGAGCAGCCATAGTCTATTGTGTAAAATGAATAATTAATTCGAATTTATTGTGTTTAATTCTAGTAAGTACTGAGTAATCCACATATGGTGTAATAATCAGCTAAGTAATACACAATAAACTCAATTTTTTCTTCTCTGCTCCTTATTTTGCCAACTTAGGTGATGTAGAGAGGGACACATCACTTGGTGCTTGTACACATTTGCCTTGGGGCTGTAATTGAGTCTGAAGAATGAGTAAATACACAATACAGAGAAGATACCAATGGCTAGGGCATGTGCAAAGGCCTTATTCAAAACCCATTGAGTTGTTCTAAATGTTTTAATTTGATCTTTTAAGCCATGTTTATGTCTATTATTATAGAGCGTGTGGTGGCACAACAGCAATTTTGCATAATACCTTCTGAAATATTTAACTGTTTATTCTTTGTCTCAGTACAAGAACACATTTGCTTATATGGAAAGAAGAATAATTTACATTTTTTCACCATGGCTTAAATATATTGTTGATATGCATGAGATTTCATGTGTTCACTTGGTGAACATGGGAATATCCATTCTCTGAGTGTAGAAGGGAAACCTTGTAAAACTTTTAAAAGCAGGAAATTCAGAAGGAACTTTGGTTTATTTCTCATTATTTAACGTAAATAAAAATACTTCTGTGTAGCAACAAAATAAAAAGGAAAAAAGAAAAGAAAAGAGGGATGCTTGCAGGCCACCAAGGACTGGAAGTGTAAGCAAAGTACACAAATAACTTTGAAAAGCCCAGGCTGCTTTCTCTCAGTATTTACCATGTTTCAGCTCCCTGAAGACTGCCATAATTAGTTTTCTCCCTTACAAGTAATTATGAGCACCTGTAATTTAAAAAAAAATGAATTTGTCTCTGAGATACAATCCCTTGGGTGTTTTTCTTTTAGATCCTTCCTCATTTGCTCTTAGAAGTTCTTTTCCACTAACTTCTACTCTTGGGATACTTTAAAGGGGATGAATTGTTCCTCTTCAATTACTTTTAAAACCAGGTGAAGGCTGAAAAAAAACACCTTCTCAAAATAGCAGTGCATGACTCTGGAGGGAATTGTGCAGTGCCACACACCAGGAGATCCCCTGGAGATGGAAAACCCAGCATTATGTTCCTCTCCCCTTCCTTCTGCTCCGAGGTTTCACAGGTCAAACTCTGCAGAAATTAATCTTCCATACCTGAATGCTGGCATTAGCTGTAAGCCAGAAGATTTCCTCAGAAAGAATTATTTAAGAGTAATTTTGCTTAATGCGAGGAACTGACAGGATAAGCCATGAAGTCTACAAAGAATTGCCCATTAATTTGACAAACCTAAACCGCTGAATATCTGGGAAAAGAATTTGATTCAGTTTTTATTCTAATACTGTATTGATCTCAGAATGTTCTTGTCATTCCTTTTGGGGCAGTGGACCACTGATTAAATTGTGTCTGTTTTCCTTTTCATAAGACATTTTGCAATTTCCCTGTGCCCTGCATCACCAATACAAGCTGAGGGAACTGCTTCTTCATACAGGCAAATTCTCAGTGATGGGTGGAAATCACTGACCATGATTTGGTTTCAAAAATCACTTAGGTTTAAATGTCATTCATATCCCTCCATACATGTAGGGGGATAGAATACAAGAAAATAAAGATAGTGCAGAAAGTAATCTCACCCCTAAGGAGCTGCAGCTGGGCCAATTAGCAAAGATTGGGAACAGGCCTGACTTTAACAGGCCACAGGTGTAAGCAATGAGAAGAAAATGCTATAAAAGAGTGGGGTGAGGGTGAGAAGGGAACTGGAGTCAGTTGACTGCTTTGTGAAGGGGAAAGAGGCAGTGCTGTGGGAAGCTGACCCTGAGAAATGCCAAGCAGGTATGGATAAGGTTTTGTCCTTTTGTGATAAGGAGAAAACAGCATGGGACCCCTGCAATAAGATGCCAGCACATACAAGGATAGAGATGTGGAGCCGAACATTTCAAACCTGTGGGTATATTATAAAGCACAGAACTATAAATACTTCCCAGGTTCTGGATAAAATGTGTATTATGGGAATTTTCTTAGTCTGATAAGGATTTCAGCCCTTTCTGCTTTTGTATCCTCTTTTTGTAGAGAGAAATTATACAGTTGTACAAGTTTAAAGGTGAGACTACTGAGACTGACTGGGAGAACAGATTCTCCTGTTGTACAGCTCAGGAGAAGCCTAACTGGCTCTAGTTTTCATCCCTCTTTTAATCCCTCTTAAAGACAATGGAGACAGCATGTTCTTGGAGGGCAAAAACATCCACTGTCTCAGCTGGATCAGCTTGAGAATTTCTCTTCTTTTCTACCACATTAATATCAAACTAAGAAAAGGTTAATTAATACAGAACCCAGAAGTACAGTGTGCTCCAGAGCACCCTTCTTTTATCCTGTCATACAAATTCTTTACAAGAATGGTATAAAGCTATTTATGTGAGCCCTGCACTTGGCTCAGAAATTACCTGTAGAGGAAGGTCTTTTCAAGGAGCAGTGCCCATTCCCTTTAAGGCTCCTGAATGTTTTTTTGGGAATCTGCTCCACTTGGTTACGTTCGACCTTTTGAAAGGACTGCATTCAAACAAAGGGGAGCTAATCCAGGTTTCTCAACAAGACTAAAAATGAAAGCAATCACTGGCTTTTCAAAACTTGCAATGGTCTTGGCTGGCTGTGCTCACCTTGTAATTGTATTTTCCTCAAGAGCCTTTCTCCCAAATAAGAGGTTGGGATGCTATTGTAATGTCAAATCTGACTCACTGTTACAGTTGCTATTAAAAGTTAGCAGCTGTAATTAGGGAAGAATTTTGAAGCTGCAGTGTTGTATTGTCAGTTGTAACAGCTTTTAATTATCTTATATTTTTCTTTAAAGTGATCAGCTTTGCTGAAGTTGAATGTGCTTTTATCATTTTTGCTCTGGAAATGAGCTGACACATTTAATATAATTTAGATAGAAATACAGTTGCTGCAGAAAACAATTGGAATCTATGAACTTTTTAGAGGATTTTGAGCACAGGAGACAGCCATAGTGCTTAGAGGGATTTTGCCATCATCCAATTAAAATAGTCCTCCATTCTTTCTAATACCGTTCTATCTGGTCTTAAAATGCGTAAGACTAATTACATTAGCCCACAGAGGCTTGCATGGCTAATACCATTGGCCATTTCCTCAAATAGAAGAATTATAAATGATTAAACCCTTTGCAAATAAAGGCAGTTTTGCTGCAGGACTCGATGGGATCCACAGATACTCTGTCATTTCCCCTGGCTGCTGCAGCCTGTGCTGCTCAGCCTCACAGCAGATGCCAGAGCTGGAGTTCCAGCAGCCAATTCCATTGTCCCCCAGCTTACTGGAGTCCAGGAGGAAACCAAACCCTTTTGTTTCTATTTCTACTCTGGACTTATGCTGGGGATAGAGAGAATAAAGACAGAGCCTTATAGCTTAGTCTGGTAATAGGACATGCCTTGTTATGCGTGACTTTGCTCCCTTTAAATCCTTTCAGTTGTGTTGGGGAAAAAAATCTGAGTTTTCCAGGGAAGGATCTTGAATCTTAAGGACATGGAAGAATGCAGCTGGTGTAGGAGCTGCAGAGAGTCTGGGTGAGCAGCAGCCTCCAAGGGCAGATAGAGCTGAGGAAATGCTGCTCTGTATTGTCATTTTTGGCAGGCAGCATCCTTGTCAATATGCATGAGCACTCAGCAGAGTGAGAGAACCTGTCACCCAGGGGATGTTACACACTGATGACAACAACCAGGCACAGGTCCTCTAACATGTACTTAGATTAAGTTCATTTACAGTTGTCACTCCCAGAGAAGGAAAACTGCTAGGCAGGCAGGGACAAGCAGCATTGGTGGTGCAGCCACTCTTCCAGCCAGCATTTCCACTTCTTGCATCCTGCTTCATAATTGATTCTTCAAGACTGGCAAAAGTGAAAATTCTGTCTGCTTCAGCAGCTCCAATGAACCTGAAAATTAATCCTTATAATCCTTATATTATGATGTCCCCATGAGAGACCAATTTACCCATGACCCTCATGGGAATGCTCTCTCACTCCAGCACCTTGGCATTGCATTGGATTGTGTTGATAAATACTGATTGCATTTATAACATTCATATCCAACTAAAATCCACCATGAGAGAGATCCCTGGTCATGTCATGTTCTTTTAATTCATCCAAGACATTCCTGGCTCTGCCACACAGTCACCAGATTCTTTGAGGCAGGGATTAAATATTGCTCAACTTGTTCTGGTTTGTTTTTTATTCCTGTTACTAATGTTTGAGGAGGTGTGATGCCTTTCAGATCCCAAAAGGAGAAGTTATCAAAGGGGTGTGGATTGATTTGTCCTTCCAATATCTCATTAGTAGATATCAAGAGATAGATAATAAAACTGTAATTTCAAAAAGGATAAGACCTTCTCCATGTGAATCTCACAAAATGCTACAAGGGAATTTTATTGTTGTCAATCTACATTTTCCAGTTGAAACCTGACATATAGAAGCATTAATTTATCACAGAGGACAAGATTATTTTCTTTGAAACACATTCAGAATTTAATTCCTGTTCTAGGCAGATGCAACACTTTGGCCTGGATTTTTGTTTGGGTGTTTGTTTTGTAAATATAAATGCCCATCCAAGTAAATCCCATCAGTAGGGAGTGTAGTGCAATGTAAATTGTGTTGGAGAGTTTTGGGCAGTTTTCCGGTCACAGAGTTCAGTATCTTGGGGAAGGAAAATCTCGATTACCTTGAGCAGTTTTGTAAATAGTGGGCATGTTCTATTAAATGTTGCTTTAATGCTCAGAAGAAGTTTATTCCACTGAACGATTTTAGTTATTTCTTTTCCATATAAGCGCTGCATGTATACATACATATCTGTAGACACGTAAATCCTAAATAAGTTCATAAATTGAACCAGGAGATTCAGGGCATTATGCTTTCCAGAGTAAATAGGTTTTTTAAAAAAATATTGAACTTTGGCTTTCAGAGCACTGGGTGAGATATGCAGCATTGGATGCACATTTCCCAGTCCTGGGGGAGCCCAAATTGCACCGAATTTCAGGGGGACCAAACCACTGATCCTGATTAAACTATTTGTGATCTGACTTACTTTCATGGGCACATGTCAAATAAGGATATTTGAAAATTAGTCTGTAGAATGTGAGTAAGAAAATATATCCAATATCTTCTGATACCTTTGAGCACAGCCTTTCCATGGGCCTAAAATCTCTCTATTCTGGGGAAGGCACTGAGGGTAATTTAAGTTTCAGTAAAGAAAGAAGCAGTCTTTTTTACTTTGAGGGACTATTGCCTGCTTCTTGAGATTATTGAATTTTCATTCCAGTGTAGAGAGGAGCAGTATATCGCCAAGATGAAACAGAAAGCTTAATAGGCACTATATCTCTTGATGTTTATAGAAACTTAGCCAACAATCTTAAAAGACACCGAATTGGATTCTGAAATACTGACACAAATGAATTAGGAGGAAATGACTCTTTCAGCAGTACTACCACATGTGCCATTCATGCTATTAAAATATGACATTATTCTTAATTTTGCTCTATTAAATTAGAAATTACATGTGTTGGAGAATAATGGGAAGCCATAGAATGACAGAATAAGCTGAGTGGGAAGGGACCCACGAGGATTATTGAGTCCAGCTCCTTGGATTGCACAATCAGCAATCCCAGCCTGTGCATTCCTGGGAGTGGAGCATCCAAAGGCTCCTGGAGCTCTGGCAGCCTCGGGGCTGAGCCCATTCCTTGGAGAGCCTGGGCAGAAGCTTCTCATAAAAAAAAATACTAGTATTTATTTTTTCAGCAAGGGGCTTCAATAATTGAAATCTCATAAGTAGCTAGATTATCTACAAAATGAATTCTTAGAGAAAATAACGACAAAGATGTGTATCTATTCCACATTGAAAATTGCAGAAGGAAGCTGTCCCAATTCTGCCTGGGGGCAAGGGGGGATTTTCTGTTATTTTTGCAGAGGTTTAGCTGGGCAGCACGGTTTTGCTGTCCAGGTGAGTGAGTGGTGTTACTCCTTGTGAGCATTCAGGTCTTTCTGAGTACTTGTTATTGTCAGGCACTAGGTGGCCTGCTTGCTAAAACATCCTCATGAAGCCTTCTGCAGGCAATTTGCAGCAACACCGCCTGAAAAATGAGTCAATAAAAATGATTCTTTAATTTCTGATAGAGGCTGAGGCATTTCAACTCTCCAATGCCAAGTTCCAAACAGGTGGAAGTCTGCAGGTGCTGTAACCTGCCCAAAACTCAGCACACAATGATTTTGTTCTTGTCTTGCAGACAGTATTTAGACAAAAGATCAAAGTTTCCCACTAAAGATGGGATGCTGGCCTGTATATTCACTAAATCATAAGCTCTGAGTTCCTTTGAGGGAAGGTAAAAGCTGACAAGTGCAATATAGCACAGCATTTGTTTTAGCAGCCTGATGGTTTGGTGTGTTATCCCCAGAAACACGAAAAGGATCAGTATTTGTAGTTTCTGAAGGGCAAATATAACACTGATCATCCAGGAGTTGGTTGTTCTCAATCTGACCTAGAGAAAAGAAGAATTAGAGCAACAAGCAAAGCCAGACCTCCCTGGGGTTTTTTTGTTGTTGTTTTGGTGTGGTTTGGAGTGCTGGAAGGCTGGACAAGACCTGTGGCCTCTCAGTGCTGCCATCTGAGCCCTGTGCTGGTACAAACCACCTTAAACTGTGTTTTTCAGCAATTTTGAGGTTTTCATTTGTTGTTCTGTGACTTGTTAGTGTCACTGGATGTGTGGTGATAACTCAGTTTGAGCTTTGGATATTGAACTTAAATAAAAGTATCTGTTTTATTTATTTGATGTGCAATGAAATAGTTTCAACAACAAGCCTTCATTAACATAGTTTTGCTGTTGAATTGAATGGCTAAAGTGATTGATTAACCACAGAATGATTTCAATACAATTATTGAGCTTCTTTATTTCAGGTCAAATGCAAAACTAATGAGATGGCTGGGATTGCAGAGATCATTTTATTTACCATTGGTAGAACTGTAGAATGTTAGTGATCAGGAGGGGTGCAGATTTCTGCTGTTCTGCAGAGACCATGTGAGAGGGATGTGGCTGAGCCCAGGGATGAGCATAATCTGCATTCCACACAACTCTGATGTGGTCATTCTGCTTGGAAATTTATCTTGCACACATTTTTCAGCTGAATTCCCCTAATGTCTCTGTTCTACACCAGATAAATGAACAAACAAGAGGCAGCTCCATTGCAGTGATTTCTAATTGTACAGGAAAGGGCTTTGTGTGGCTTGTGTAATTACAGGTTTTGTTTTCTCCTGAAATCATACTAATTAAAACAATTGATTCAGGTAATTGGTCATTTTTCTAGGACAGGAAAGATGTTACAACCTCATATTTGTGTCCTTTACTCTGAGTAGAACACATATATGGCAGAATTTGGTGTGTTCCAAGAAAATGTCTATTTTTTTTTGCTTCCAAGAAAACATTGCATCCCAATAGAAGAGGAATTATAAGAACTTGTTGTTTTGTGGTTTGATCAGAAAAGTGTATTCCTCCTTACTCCAGCCAAGTCTGAGCATGAATCTCTTGAATTGATTTCAAAGGCAGCAGACTTGGCAGGATCCCCCAGGTTACAGAGAGCCATTCTCCATTGAAGGCAGTGCAGCATCCATCCACACTGCACCGAGAAATAAAGTGCCTCCTCAAACCCTGCCAGAAAGAGACAAAAAATCTGTGATGTGTGGCACATACACACTCACACACCAATTCCTGTCACTACAGCTTGTAGCAGAAGCAGGGAACAAATTACTGATGCACAGAGGAATAGCACGGTGAGATGTCAGACTGCCTATAGGAATTCATCATGCCTGGGTATCAGAAAATAGGTGTGATGTACTGCATCGCATGAAACACAGCAGAATTTTATTAGGAAAATAGATCTGCAAGCTTTAGGGTACTCTTTGTGTACTGGTATATTTGAAAAAAATCAATATATTTTATAATATTTTACAGTGCATATGGGACCAGCACCATGGAGTGTCAGTAGGAATTGATACTCTGCTTTTCAGCACTACAAAATTTTAACACTTCTTTCTATACCCAAATAGAATCTTGTCTTAGGCAATTTTGCTGTGGTGCATTCAATAGTTATCTTATATTCCACTCAATTGGGATCCTAACAGATCTTAGTAACAGAACAGCAAATTTCCTTTTCTACACAGGGTTTGACTTTTCTAAGTTCTGAGCTTTTATTTTACTGGAAATCAGCAGGACTTCTGGCTGACACATCATCAGACGTTAAAGATTTGAAATGTTATTATTTTCTCTATTCATTTAATCACAAATCAATATTTCTGCTCCTCACACCAGTAATTGATGGAGCAGTTAATCTTGTCACTGTTGTTCTTCCATCTTGTGAGACAACACATAATTATGTCCTTGTGTCACTTGTGTTGATCTTGTTTAAGAGATTCAAAACAACCCCTGCATAGAAAGGAAAACACCAATTTTCTTGGCAGGTCTTGGATTTGGGGGCATAATTAGCTGATGTGAAGGAGCAGTCTATCAATTGTATTTACATGACATTTCTATTGCAACCATTATACAAATGTTTAATTTCCAGAAAGAACCAATATCTCTTTGGTCGTTTTTAGTTCCTTGAAACAGGAAAAGTAAGCAAATGTGAAGCATGATGAAACTTACAAGCAATATAAGATTTTGTAAAACATCACATTATTAAAAAATTCTCTCTGTTGAAATTTTTTCAGCTAATAGACCAGTTTGTGTTTTGTGGTATTTTTAGTACCCTTTTCTGACTTACAGCTAAATCATAAGCTGCTATCAAGTGGAGAAGTCACTCCATTTATAGCAAAATTAGATTTTTCACTTGGGTTTGTGGAGTAGGAGCATGGCTTTTACACAAAAGAGAGGCAGAAGGACATATATCTATTTGAAACTTTAATCTTCGTTCACTCTACTTTGTTTCTCCTCATGCAATTTTTCTTTCAAGAACTAAAATGTGATTTTCTTAAAAAGTGTTCTGCATAGTGTACCAGTGATGATAGAATGCATCAAGGGCCCCTGGTATTGGGTGGCAAAATGTGCTTCAGGAGGGTTTTTAAAAGTTTTTCCATGAGCATGGTGACCTCCAGGACTCTGACATTCAGATGCATTCACTGCTCTCATTATTGGTTATACCTTTGGAAGCTGTTTATCCTGTGTCAGAAGAAGGATAATGGGTGGGAAATAGCATCCCAAATATTCCACACTTCTCTGTTCTCCGTTACAAGCCTGAGTCTGTGCACATCACTTGTGTCTGGAGGTCATTGGCAGTGACTTGGCCTCACCAAATCAATGGAAATGCAGATTTCCAGCCAGAAATGTTTTGTCCACCTTGCAGAAGCTTAGTTGTTGGCAGGATTTAGTGAGGAGGCAGGAAAGAAATGCAAAAAAAAAAAAAAAGTTCCTGTAATTTGAGTACAGTTTATGAAGGAGCTGCAGTGTCTTTGTGAACTTTGTCTCAGGGCAAAATGTTAAAAATCAGATTTTCTGGGCTTGTTAAGCTTTACCATGACAGGCTTCCAGAGCATGGCCTGACCTTTGTGGTACAATCTAAAATTAAGCATTTAATGCTGACACATAACAGTCTATGCAAATATTTAATGAAGGTCTGTTGTTGAGGTGCGCTGGCAACTGAACTTTTTGCTTAAGTTAAGGAATTTTATTTCCAGAGTTACAGTTCCAGCAAACTTTGTAAAACATGGAGAAGACTCCAGTGGTTTCAGTGGGCTTTGAATCAATTTGTTGACCAGAACCTCCACCTGTTAAACCATATTTACTATAAAGGTAAAACAGAATTTAAAGAATCAGGCCCTGAACATCAAATTGCTGTAACACATTTTAAAGTACCCTTATAATTCTGTTTTATCCCATTTTGTGACTCTTCTTGCTGAGTACTTTTTGTAAAAGTAGTTTGACTGGTTTTAAGTTTTTGACTACTTTCTCCTAAATCAGAACAGCTCTGCTCCATCATCTCCATGGGATGATTTCATTTTCAATCCCCTTTGCAGAATCACTTCAGTGTAGGGTTCTCTGTGGCACAGGATTTCCTTTGGGAAGCAATCCACGTGTTTGCCATTTCTGCAGAGTTTGGGGATCTGTCAGCATGGGGAGTGTTTCAGCAGAACATCAGAATGATTCCGGTCAGTTTGGGTTTTGAGATAACAGAGTAAAGGACTTCAATTTTTTGTGAATAAACGATAAAATTAAAGAAGTATTTTTGCTATTTGAAGAAATACTTGTTGTTATTTTGTTAGTAGGCCTCCAGCTGAGGAGCTGCCCCTGGCAGGCAGCAATTCCCATCACAAGGCTTCCATGGCTAAAGATGATGATTTGTCTTTGTGCTCATGGAACTAAAAATTAAAGTTTTTTTTCCTGGGAGTTGCCTGATGGTCATGGAAAGAGTGAGAATCCCCTTACTATGACAGGGGAGAAGCAGAGCAGGAAGGGGAGAGGCTTTTGGCATCATCTGCTTTTGGTTTGAACCCGGATATAACCCAAAACCTGATCTAAAACCCAAAACCTGATCTAAAACCCAAACTCTGATATCGCTCTGTCCTTGGAAAAGCCTTCCTCTCCCATCACCTTCTCTTAGGAGTTATTTTTTCCCCACTGCCATGTTTTATTCATGTGCTGTGTTTAGATAGGCCAAGTTTGCTGAAAATTGTGGTGATTGCTTCCCTGCTCAGGGCCATCCATAAATGATGAGAAAATTCCTTCCAAGATCTGCAATTAGTTCTCAAGCTCATGGCACTCTTGGAGGCTCCAGAGTTGAGTGAATGATTTATAAAGATGTTTTCTCATGTATGGGATCCATATGTGACCACTTTGGGCAGAGGTGATGACTGGGGCTGTTAATTGGTGAGATGGATGTAAGGTATAGAATATGAAATTTGTGATGTGTTTGGTATTTTATACTCTTGACTAGAACCTTTGTAGTTTGATCCTAATTTGTATTCAAGATATCTTTAAGAGGAACAAAAAATCCCATATGAAAATGAGCAGCAATGCTGCTACTGGAGAAAAAACCTGATTTTTTTCTTTCTTTATGTATTCTGCTAAGGCAAAGAGAAACTGATGAAAATAGCAAAGTTTATCCTTTTGGAGTCCAATATGTGTATTTTGGCACCCAGAAGAACTTTTTTTCTCCTTTAGGAACTGGGTGCAAAATTCCAGATATCCTGACTTTACATGAATAAGAGAATATAAATAATTTTTTTTCCTTTTAAGTCATGTCTTTTGTTTCAAGTAAAATAGCAATATATTTAGGTTCTTTGTTTCTTTTTAGAGATTTTGGGAGCAGTGCTCTCTGCTGTCACAAGTGGCTAAATGAGGAGTAAATTTCTGTGGTTTGCTCAGCTCTGTGTGTGGAACTGGAGGGGTTGGAAGGAGGTGATTGATTCCTGCTCCTCTGGAATCCATGGAATGTGTGTGGCAGGATTGTGTTTGGAGCAAGCAGGACAATAACACACAATATTCACAATAGAGCAGCATCCCTGCCCTGATTCACAGGCACTGGGACTGCTCTGCAGACACTGAAATGTGGATTTTACCAGGGAGAAATGAAAATTGCTCGCTGGCAGTGAAGCAAAATGCATTATGTATGAAACAGGTGATCTTGACAATTGCCATTGCAGAGGATGTGACACAAATGACTGAAATCAGATTGACTTCCATTTCCCAACAAATCAAAATGTGTTTTACTTTGGAGTGCACCCAACAGCCACACATGGGGTTTCACACAGTTTCTTGTTGTGGTCCCATCTTCTCCTGCCACTGCTCATAGGTGATTTTCCTTTGGTTTGTTTTAGCAGAGATTTAATTTTCAGATTTGAGGCATGAACAGATTTTCAAGTACCAAAACCAGAGCAATTTCCACTTGATTGGTAAAATGTATTCATGTAGTGCAAACACACAAATAGAATGCAAAGAAAATGACATTATGAATCATACCATTAACAACTTGATTTTTTGTAATGTTTTGAGAAGTCAGCCATTGAGTTATAGTGAGTATATATTTGAATTTGCAGAGCAGTGTTGTGTTCCCTTTGGAGTTGTAATGGGCTGCAGCTTTGCAGGGGCTTTGGTGTTGAGTTTGGTTTGATTATTTAGGTGTTTTTTACTTTTTTTTCCCTATTTTTTCAGGCATCCCATTATTTCTTTCTAAGAAAAAGAAAATAGCCATCAGGGAAATGGTCACCTTTTCCCCCAAGGTTTCTGTTCTCAACCTTTAGCTTTTATGCAGCTCCAATGCAAAAATGTTCCACTGCTAAAAGCAGGGCCATTTCCTGGTGTCACTGGGATATAAATAAATTTGACACTGAATATTCTCACAGGTCTCTAAAATGAGTTACAGGATATTTTTAAAGTATTTCCTGGGTGGCTGCTAGATGCATTTTCCCAAATGTGGACTGTACTCACTCTTCTAGTAAAAAAGGGACTTCAGCTTTAAAGGGATTAATTTGCAACAATTAAAATAAATTACCCCTTATGCCATATATCAATGTGATTGAGTTTAATTTGTTCAGCATGCTCACTGCCTGTTGTGTATTTATAATTCTGCTCACTGTTTGCAGCATTTTGATACAAGTTTTAATCAACACTCTTCCTATTAGTTGCAGATTAGTATCAGGAATAAAGAATTCTATCTAGGAATTTATCAGTTGCTTGTTTTCCACACCTTGGCTGCTTCTTCATGTGGCTTGAAGAACCTGTGTTTTGGTCATTAACATTTTATTTCCTCAAGTGAAGAGCATTTCTTACCTCTTGTGATGGAAAAAAATAATAAAAATAGCAAACATTATTCTATTTTTAAATAGAATCAGGAGAGCACTCAACTATAAGTAAGCTGTGCCTCTCACTTAATTCTTTTGTTGACTTAAATGGGTGTGGGTGATGTTTTCTCCTGGTGATAAGAATTTCCAGTTTCATTTTGTTCATCACCAAAGAAAAATCAAATTAAAGAAACCTCCTTGAAGTCAATACCATCACACTCATAAAAAATAGATCAAAGAATGAATCAGCCCCTCAGTGGATTTAGAGTAAAATCATATGAGGGAATGAATTTGAAAGGCCTGATAATACAACAAATTGTCTGTTTCTCTTTGAGGTAGGTCTTTTTCTTTGAGTATGATAATGAAATATCCTGTGTAGGGAGTGGGTCCTGTGGACAAATATTGATGGCTGCAAATAATTTATGTTTGGAACACTGTGGAGAGTGGGTTCAGCCTAGTTGGTGGCATTTGTGCCTTAAAAAAATGAGGGGGATTTTTGTCAGGCAGCAGCTTTGTGGTATTATTGTCTTCAAAACCTGTAAAATACCAGTTATTGTCATCAAAACCTTTAAGTTCTGCACCATTTTAAAAACCAGTCCCATAAAACCCAGCCAGTTCCTTAAATATTCCCTGGGCTGTGGTGGCAAAGGGTAGGCCTGGCTGTGTGCAGCCAAAAATTGAGATGATGGGATTATGGCACCCAAAACCACCACAAACACTAAAAACTGACAGCACCAAAAAGTTCCTTTTTTGGGGTAAAGCTGAAATCCTCATCAGCATGGCCCAAGGACCCAAAGCTGTGCAGGGCTGCCCAATTGTCAGGGACACTTTGAGGGAGCCCCAGTGGAGTGGAAGAATTAAAACCGCTGTAAATCAGTGAGATAACCCAAAAATGGTGGGGTTGAGTGGCAGCTGGAACTGTGGCATGGGCATCTCTTGCTCTGAGCAACACCACTTTAATACAGGGATTTAAATGCTCCTGTGTAAGGAGCCCAGGGTGGATTAGCAGCAAATGAAAAGGATATGATATTGAAAAAGTGTGGTGTGCTGGGTAAATTTGTCCCAAGTAATTAAAATAGGTTCAGGAATATAAAGATAAGAATGGGAGTGATATTTTTAGGATTTCTTCTCTACTATGATTTTAATAATTGGGTATTGATGTAGCTTTGGACTTCAACATTACTAATGAAAAATATGATGCATTTTTCTTTGAATTTGATATGGTAGTTACAAAACATCACCACAGAGTGTTTGTTCTACTCGAATTCAAATCTGGATCCAAGCATCAAGAAATGGAGTTGTGTTTCTAATGTGAACACCTGAACTCTTCTACTCCCTTTACAACTTTTCTGAGATCCTCTTAAGGAAGAAATAACAAGTTCTGTAATAAGGTAAAGGCTCAGGTGGGACCAGATGGAGCCTTGTGTTTAAAGAACAGATTTAGATTCTACCTCCACATCCTGCTCCATTATGTGGTTACAGCTTTTATACTCTCTCCACTTTTCAAGGTATGATTTGACAGCTGCTAAATGAAGAGGATAATGAACAGTGCTAATATTTAAGCGACACCATTAATATTTGGTGTATTGGACAAAAAAAGCAGGTATATTTGAGTGCACAGACAGCCAGATGAAGAAAAGCAAGTTGAAACTTCTTTTTCCCCTCCTCCCCTCCATCTTGTCCATCTGGGCCATTTGCCTCCCTAGCTGGGAAGTCAGCAGCACAGACAGCAATGCATTCTCTTGAAAGCTGGGAAAATGGCTTGGCAAGCTCTGTGTTACCTTCTGTTAAACAATTTGATTTGTTCTTAATTTATATATATATATTTTTTGCCTAACCTCCTTAAAAGTGAGAGTGAGTGCTGGAACCCATGAAAGGTCCTTTAGGCTGGGGCTGCCCTGCTCAGCCTTCTGTTCTTGGTGTTTGCTCCAGGCTGGAGCTCTGTGGTTCCAGAAATGCCTGGGAAGTGGCTCCTGCTCTGTTCTGAGCGTTGCTGTTGCCATAGAATCCCCATCAGAGCTGTGGCACCAGTGACAGGCAGCGCACAGCTCTGCCTTTATAAATAGGATTCTGGAAGAACAGCACTTTCCTCTCAACTGAAGATATTCTCTTCTATATCCAAGCAGCAAACTTGTGTCACGTTGGGATTTTTTCTCCTTGAAGGCCTACAGCTCTGGATAGACCTTCAAAACTACTGCTGGAATTATTTTGAAAGAAAAAAAAAATTAAAAAAAAATAGTGCGTTGTACAGAAGTTCAAGGATTGTAAACCATTGTTGGTTGTTTCTTCCTGCTAAACTATCACTGTCTATTACATGTCCATACCCTTTGGTCACTCAGGAAAATCTGTGACAGCAAAAGTCACCACAAAATTCTGTTCAAAACCGTTACTAGAATTATTTTTAAAGAAAAAAAAAAACAGTAGTGCATTGTAAGATGTTCAAGCATTATAAACCATTGTTAGTTTTGGGTTTTTTTTCCTGCTAAACTAACACTGTCTATTACATGCCTTTGTCCTTTAGTCACTCAGGAAAATCTGTGACAGCAAAAGTCACCACAAAATTCATGTTAGCATTTATCTAACGTGGTTTATGAGTGTGCTATGCTGGTTTTTGTTAAGCTTTGAAGTATTTTCTTTACTATGACACAAGAAGAATTTCAATAGAGTGGTTCAAACTTGGTTTAAAGTGTAAAGTAAAAGTATGCATATGAATGTAATGCCAAGTTCCACCCTGCAGTTTTCCTCACAAAACTCTTTGAGTCCTGCTGCTGTTATTTTATAATCCCTGGAAACTCCACTGCAGATAAAACTGGGGTTAAAGGATTATGATTTACTTTGAATATAAAGTATCTCCTGGCATGATCTCAACTTTCAGAACTGATTCAGGAATATTGTTGATGAACTCTTTAGATTGTTGCATTTACATTCTAATATTGCTTTGAAAAAAAAATCCTTAATGTATTTATTTGGAAGATTAATATACCTGTTTATACAATATTTTAATATCATTATCATTTATAAGTAATGCTTGCATCAGTATAGCCATAGAAGAGTTTAGGATGGGGGTTAGAATTTGGTTTATATCTATGGCTGGTGTTGGGCTTTTTTCATTTCCTCCCATCAGAAATGTAAATTTAAAATATTATTCTATAAACATCAGGATTTGAAGGGTTTTATAACCCTGTTGTGTTATTTTTCATTTTAATTTGTAATCGAGAGGAAGAAGTGGCAAAATATTTCCTTCTAGTATGCGCAGAACATGCAGCCATTCTGATTTTTTTTTTTTAGAGCAGCATTTAAATATCAACTTTTTTCTGTAACCCATACATCTTTATTTGTGCTTTCCATAGGAAATAATGTAAATATCGTTATTTTGGTGAAAATGGATGCAAAGATGTGTTTTCCTGAAATGGGGCTCTCTGTAGGTTGAATGTACATGGGCAATTGCTTCAGTGGGATGCCGCATTTGAAGATATGCAGTTAATGAATCAAATAATATGTTATAAATATATTTATATTATTTATTATATAGCCGTAATAGATACTCATAATATACATTATGTATTATACTGTAATATAGTATATATACTATATTATTATAGTATATAATAATATGTATATATATATATAATATATATACATATTACTATATACTATAATAATATATACATATATAATATACTATATTATTATAGTATATAATATGTATATATATACCTTATATATTTATAGTATATAATAAATTATTAAATTAATCATCAGTTAATAAATCTAAGTTAATAAATCAAATTATAACAGTCAAACGAATCACTTGTAGCCTATCACCAAGTCGTTCACTGGGCTCACACTGCTGCCATGGTGTTCCCATAATGATGATCAGGAGCTGCTGGAGACTTTCTTATTTGTATATTTATAATGTGATGTTTGAATGGTTTATAAGAAGCTGTTGGTCCACTGCTCACTCTGGGCACCTGGCTGGTGCTGCTTTGGGTGTTGTGAACCCCTGAATTCCAGTGGTAAATCAGGGAATTCCTGAAATGCCATCCCCTGGTCAGCAATCCCCTCCAGCTTCATTGATTTATTCAGGGAGCAAAGCCTTTTTCCCTAAGGGGGGACTTGCAGCATTTTTATTTCATGTCTAATCACAAAAATGATGTTTTCTGCTTTTGTGTAATCCTAAACCACAAAATGCTGTCCAGTTAATGGTGCTGAAGTGGGGATGCAGCCTGCAGGTGGAGTTGGGATGTTCTGTACCTGTCACTGCCTTCCAGCCCTGTGCTTGAATGGAATGGCAATATTAATTGTTCCTGACCTGTTTCACTGCAAACTCGGGGCTTTATTCTGAATTCCCTGCCAGCGGCTCTGCTGAAAGGCAGTGCTAACAGGTGGAGGCAATTACTGGCACCAGGAATTTCTTCAGCCACTGCAACTTGATCTGCAGAAGTAAATCAATCTGTGCTATGACAGGGAGAGTAAAATGAGAGGAGACAGGGAACAGAATTACACTTTACCTGCACAGTAAAAAGAATGTAGATGTGTTGGCACAGGTATATTTGAAACAGATGCTAACCTGAGATTTCATTTACGAGAAAAATCACCTTACATGGAACTCTTGAGCATTTACCTTAGAGAAATGCTATCCTAGCAGATCCTAAATTCTGGAATGGCAGAATTATGTAAAGATTAGGCAAATATTCTATACCTGGAGTTCAAGAGAGTGATTTATCTCTTAAAAATTCTTGGCTGAAGGCTGAGTGCAGCTCCACAGATATCTGTGTGCACCTGTAAGTCTTTTTATTCCATTTCCATCTTTCTCAAGGTTGTTAACAACCTCAAGGCAAGAATATATTGTTATTCAGAAACCAGCTTGGCAAGTACAGATTTTCCCAACAATTTTGTACCTCCCTTTAAAGGTATTGGTATTTCAGAGTACTATGAACAGGCATCACCAAATTTAAAATTATACAAAATTTTTTTTTGCGATTCCCTAGACAGATTTCCACACATTGTTGGCTGAAGTTCACCAGACTCCATTTAGATAATAACATTTTCTTGCCAGTTTAAGTTCCTGAATTAAAAATATCCAGATTTCTTTGTTGTTGTTGTTAACAAACATTACATAATTTTGTCAGTGCAAAACTTGGGGGGAGAATTAAGACAAGTGTTCTTCTATTCCCATATCTAGGCAAGAGGTATAAAAAGATCTGGTTCTCAGCAGATGGTAGCTTGCAAACTTCTTGCCTACTTTTTTCTTGGGAAACACTAAAAAAAAAATGAGGACAATGTGGCAGAGAGATCAAAGGAAGACATTTTCCTAAGGAGCAAAGAAAAATCTCATGCTGGAAATAGGGGATTCCTGTTCTTATTTCTTCATTTGATGTTATCCAGCCCTAAAATTCTTACCTCATATTTAAGAGTTTCAAGTGAAAAGTGGTGCAAGACATTTTATATGTATTCAAGAAGAATGGAGTCAAATGTGACTTTACTAATGAGGCTTTCAAAAGGTTCACATTTTTGTAGCTGGAAAGGAGCTCCTTTAGCTCTTAGAGCTTTAGGAGCACTATATTCTGTTGCCCTGGTTTTTCAAGTTTTTCTAAGCCTTCTGATGTTTAGATTCTTGTTACAAACTTTCTCATGCAATTTATGTGAATCGCTCATTTTTTGCATTCATTTATAGAAAAAGAGAAAATTGATAAACTGTTGGTTTGTCCAGTGTCATTGGAGAGGTAGCACTGTCGTCCTCCAATCCACTGTCACTTTTGGAAATCTATAAATGTTAGAGTCAGAACTCTCTTTTACCTTAGTAAGTCCAGTGTCCGTGTTGTTTTATTTCCTGTCCTAGAGCAACAATGTTCTGTTACTTTTGAAGGATTTACCTTAGAAATCTATAAATGTTAGAGTCAGAACTCTCTTTTACCTTAGTAAGTCCAGTGTCCGTGTTGTTTTATTTCCTGTCCTAGAGCAACAATGTTCTGTTACTTTTGAAGGATTTACCTTAGAAATCTATAAATGTTAGAGTCAGAACTCTCTTTTACCTTAGAAAGTCCAGTGTCCCTGTTGTTTCATTTCGTGTCCTAGAGCAACAATATTCTGTGACTTTTAAAGGATTTTCCTTTCCTTTTTCCCAGCTCCTCCTGGCGTTCTCCACGGACCCTCATTAGCCATTCTGGAGATGGACTTGCTGTCTGGAACCTACCTCCTGGCAGTCCTGTTGGCCTGCATCGTGTTCCAATCTGGCGCGCAGGAGAAGAATTACACCGTGCGGGAGGAGCTGCCCGAGAATGTCCTCATTGGCAACCTGCTCAAGGATCTCAACCTAACGCTGGACCCCGACGTGCCCCTGTCCTCCCCGCTGCAGTTCAAGCTGGTGTACAAGACCGGGGACGTGCCCCTGGTGAGGGTGGAGGAGAACACCGGCGAGATCTTCACGGCCGCCAACCGCATCGACCGCGAGAAGCTGTGCGCCGGCATCCTCAGCGAGAACCGCTGCTTCTACGAGGTGGAGGTGGCCGTGCTGCCGGACGAGGTGTTCAGGCTGGTCAAGATCAGGTTCCTGATCGAGGATATAAATGACAACGCCCCCCTTTTCCCCTCGACGGTCATTAACATCTCCATCCCGGAGAACACGGCCATCAATTCCCGCTACTCCGTCCCGTCCGCCATCGACCCGGACATCGGGGTGAATGGGATCCAGCACTATGAGCTGCTCAAGGTGGGTTTGTTTCATCCCTCTCTGTTGCTGTGTGTGTTGCTGTCCTCCCACGAGTGTTGCCAGCCCGTCAGAGCCCCAGAGCTGTGAGCTGCAGTTGTGGTGCAGTGCAGGTCCGTGTCAGAGTGTGAATCCTGAGTTTGTTCTGGTGCATCTCAGCCTCACTCTGTGGGAAGCTGTTTATGTGCATGTGTAACAGTGTGAGGAAACATCCACGAGCTCTGCAGCAGCGCTCTCAGTGTTTGTACACTTTGGCTGACAGTTTTCCTGGACTATTAAAAGCATGTCCTGATTGCCACTGCCATGGCAGTGCCAAGTGCAGAAGGGTTTTGTGCTGAGTTTACGCCTCCCATTTTTATGGGAACATTCTTTATTTGTGCCTCTCTTGCACAATTGGTGGACTTGGGCAGCAGAACGTGGCCCAGAGCTGATGTGATGCTCACCTGTGCATGGATGAGCTGTTCCAGAGGGAAGGAGTCTGTTTGTCAGGGCAGCTTTGTAATGTCTGGGCAGGAGCAGCTCCAAACGTGCAGAGTGCAAGGAGGGCAGTGCCAGTGACCTTGTAAGAGCAGATATTTCATTTTCTTGCTTCTTTTATTCTCTCTAGCAACTAACAGGGGACTAGGAGACGGAAGAATAACATAAACATGTGATGTTTATATAAACAGGAGTGAGTAATTACTAAATAAATGATCACTTTTGTTTGAGTTTACCAAAACAAACTTAAGAACAGGAAAGAAATTCACCCTGAAATGTTGGGGGAAGCTGAAATTGCCCTCACTTCCTTTGCTTTGGAATAGGGAACTATTTTGTGGTTTGGCTGCTCAGCAGCCAATCTGACCCTCCTCAGTGCCAGAAGAACACAGATTACATTATCCAATATATTGCTTGACTGGCTGCATAGCTGATATTCACTGATAGCAGTACTTACTAGCAATTTAATAAAAATAAAGCTTTGCCTTTTTTTAGCTCTTTTAAATTGCTTGGAACCTGAAGTAATTGTGGCAGTGTGGGTGCTAAGGAGTGACAAAGACATAAAATTCTCTTTCAGGAAAGTGCATCCCACTGGGCATTTCTGGCTAGCTATTCAAAAAATAAATAAATTTAAAAAAAAAGGTGCCACACGTCTGTCTGCTCTTAGTGCAGCCAAGGAACTTAAAGCATTCCAAGAATTTACTATAATGTTTGAAGTTTTTGCAGTAAAATCTTTAAAACTTTTCCTAGGTTATCGGAGTGCAGGTCTATCTACATGTGCGGATTTTGTTGGGGGATTTTTAGTTGGGTAAGCAGAAGCACCCAGTAGGGCAGAGTGTTCTTTATGAGGCATATTCAATGAGATTTTGGGAATGGATAACAGCATATTAAATAAATAACAGTAGGAGTAGAAAATAATGAAAAGGCAGGGTTACACACAAAATGGGGCAAAATAATCCCATCTGAACAGAAAAATGTGAGTTATCCGAAAGTGCTGTTATTGCAGGAAAGGAAAACTGCAGAAAATGGCAAAATCAGGAGTCTTGGGCCTGATGAGCAGCAGTTCAGATCACCACAATAACAATCTTGTTTTGTGAGCTTGTTTTTGGCCTGTGCATTCAGAGAGAGAACGCAGCAGATCAGCAGAGTGGGAACAAATTTGTGTCACTCGAGTGGGAGCTCATCTGAAATCCAGCCTGCAGCTCTGGGCAAGGTGAGAGGGTCTGCCTGAGAGGTTTTCCATCAAAAACTGTGCAAATATCTTAATAGTCTTAAATATACTTTAATATTCTTAACTATTAAATATCTTAATAATTTTAAATAACAAATATCAAATTATTTCATTTTTAATTAGGGAAAAAATGAATAAAAAAGGATGAGTTACATGTTTATTCAAGTGTCTCTGAAAAAACTGCTTTTTCCACACAATGGAAAAGAAGGTGGTAAGGTTGAGCACACACTGGTATGGACTGGAAGTTCTGAAATCTTGTGCTGCATGTGCTGCAAACAGAATAATTTGTGAAATCACAGCCCTGTTGGCAGATCTTCTGAAAGAATTAATTGCATTTTTCTCTTGAATGCCTGTTGGTCAGGTTTTTTTAGAGTTATGGATCTGCTGCCTTTAAATGAGCCAGCAATTTCACATACCTTGGAAATGATCTGTAAAGAACCAAAAGGAAATTTCTGACAGCCAGATACCGTGTGGAATAGTATTTCCAGATGTTATTCTACTGGTAATTTTCAGAATGGTAATGTCAAAAGTAATCATAAAATAGATTAAAAAAAAATAAAACCAAAAAAAATCAACAAACCCAACCAATAGAAATAAAGGATTCCGGTGAGCAGGCTGGAAGTACAGGCAGGGTCTGCTGCAGCAGAGGAGGTCCAGAAAGATAATTAGAGGGATTAAACACATTTCCTATGAGGAAAGGGTGAAAGAACTGGGATTCTTCAGCCTGGAGGCTCCAGAGGGACTTTATTGAAGCCTTTCAATACCTGGAGGGGCTGCAAGAGGGACTTTGGACAAGGCCTGGAGAGACAGGATGGGGGGAAATGCTTTGTTGTGATAGAAAGTTGATTTAAATTGGATATTGGGAAGAAATCCTTCTTCTTGAAGGAGAAATATATTATACAGAAATATATAATACAAGGAAGGAGAAATATATAATAAAAAATATATTCTTGTATTTTAGATTCAGTGGAAGCTTTGTAAAGCAGGATTTGATTTATTTAAAACAAGACAGAGCTTTAATTACCACACTGATTAACACATTTTTTTTTCCTGCCTGCGTTTTATCCAGGTGTACCTGAATAGAAAATAACTTCTGTATGTGCAACAGATTCATGGCACCTCATACCCAGAACTGTCTGTGGCTCTGATTTTCTCAGCCCTGTTGGAAACACATGAACTCTAAAAAGGCAGCAGTTTTACTGTTAATAGAAAAGAGGAGACAGTCACGCAGAGCTTCTTGCTGTTCCCAAAGCTGCTGTGCATGGCATTATAAAAGATTGTGTTTCTCTGCTGAGATGCCCCAAGGTGACCATAGAGGGAGTGACATTAAGGTTTCACATGATAAACAGTGTTTTCTGTGAACCAGGGGAGGAGGGAGAACTTAGATATTATTTAACAATAGAAGAAAATTCATTTAGAATGAGAAATAGCTGGATTGGGGAAGAGGATGGAGTTAAACTGATGGTGGGAGCTGGGAGGTGCAGCAAAGACAAGAAATAAATGGCCAGGTGGAAACCCAACCATTTTTGTCTCAGCTGAGATAACTACTTTAAGTATAAATGGGAAATGAGAGGAAAAAAGGAGCTGGGCGTTCATAAATAGAAGTAGTTTGTGAAAACAGTGGGATGCAGGAGCAAATTGTGCACTGAAACCGTAATAAACAGTGATTTCTGATTGGGGATGAAGCCACAAACCCTAATGTTGTGCTTGATCCCAGGGGCAGCCCAGCCTGCAGGGCTTTGTTCCCCATTCAGGGCAGTGCCATTGTTTACAGACTGACAGAAATGTGCATTGAGCCCCACGGTGCCATAAATTCCTGTTTGCTGCTGTGATTGCACTGCTCAGCACACCCACACCTCAAGGCAAGCTGGTATTTAGTGTTACCTGATTAATACACTTCATATTTATGGGTGTCACAGGCCTCTGCTTTGACTGCAGAGATTGTAGTGTGAAGCATTTCTTTGTTCTCTTAAATGTTAAAAAGGCAAGCTGGTTCAGAACAGGTTTTGAATAGAAAAGGACTCACACAAGGGCATGTTTTAAATAATGTTTTTATTAATTGATTGCTTAGTATTTCTTGTCAACTAGGTATACCATGTACGCTAGAAGTTGCAGCAGGAACTGAGCATTTTCTTCTGTGAGCTGATCCTGAGTGCTAATATTTTCTTCCTTTAATCCTCTGCAGTTTGGGGGAAATTAGATTGGTGTTGCTCTTCCATTACTCTTACCTTTTGCTGTATTTACCTATCAGAAGCAGCTGGTGCATCCCTTCTAGGATAATGTGATAATCTCTTTGTAGCTGTCAGTTCATAGCTCTGTAGTCTGACAAAACAGATTCCTGCTCAGGCTCACACCACGCCAGCCTTGCCTCTGATGGGGGGAGTTTCATCTGGCTGCTCTAGATCATCCTTGTGATGCCTCTCAATAGGAGATATCCCCTTTTTCTGATACAGTTTGTCAATTCCATGACCCATGGAAGATGGAAATCACAGTTCTTCATCACACTTCTAGCATCATATTTTATGTTTGCAGCTGGTTATTTCTGAGCCTCGCAGCAGTCCTGGATCAAGTAACTCATATCACTGTCAAGATCAAGAGTGGAAGATGTGTTTTATGTAGAAATAAATCTGGGAGGGTACTTAGAATTATAGACTGAGACTGGATTTGTGGTTAAGTGTGTATCAGAAAGTCATATTAATGAAATCTGTGTTGATACTCCTGTGGTAAGCAGGGATACAAATGTGAAAATCAAAAGTGTAACAGTGGATGAGGCCAACAACCTTTGTTGTTTTTAGTGTTGTTTGTTGGTCTGTTTGGTGTGTAATGGTCTGTTTGTTTTTAGTGCTGCACCTGTGGGGTTCAGTGCACAGAGAAACAAGACAGAATGCTGAATGTCCCTGCAAAGTCACTGCACAGTGACCCAAACTTTGATTATTTTTTTTAGCATCAGATCACCCTCAGTGTCCCAAACAGGAGCTGCTTGGACCTCTCATTCCATTTTCTGTGCTCTCATTCCATCCAGTGGAAAAAGCAGCCACTCTGCCTTTGAGGGGATCTCAAACCATGTCCCATGGCTTGTCCCATTGGAATTAATGCATTAAACCAGCGTGGGTGATTCTCTGTGGGCTTCAGCAGCAGGACAGGGCAGGGCAGGGCTTTATTGTCCCTTTCAGTGGGTCACAGGGAGCCTGGGCTGCTCATGGCCAACCTCTGCAGCCTCTGAAACATCTGCCAACACAGAGCTTTCCTTCTGCTTGCAAACAGATGTTTATTAATATTGCCAGCTCTTACTGAATATTGTAGCTAAACACTAACACAAATAAGGAATTGCAACTTAATTTTTCTTACTTTCAAAAATTATTTGTGAACTTGTTGCAACCCTCTAAGAACAAAGAATTCTTGCACTTTATGATTTTTTTTTATTGCCAACCTTTTCTAGCAATTGTGTAAGGGAAATAAGGCTGATGGGGTGATGGTCATTCAAGAGTTTGTTTTACTGATATATACTCAGGAAAATAGATTATTCAGATAGGAGATTTCATGACTTTCTTATAGACAAGAACAATATTTTCTCAGTATTTTTCTCTTCTCATTCAGGAAACATTAGTTGTTCAGTGATATTTCAAGACTAATTGCCACAAAAGTAAAATTACACTCCTATTGATGGTAGAGGTAACAATAGCACTTAGGTGCCTAAAACTGAGAAATTATGTAAAGCCAGATCCTGGATCTGACAGTGCTTACACGCAAGGTGAAAATAAGATGTGTGTTGAAAAACCATTTGAGGGTTGTTTTTTTTATTTTTAATTATTATGGATTTCTTTTCCTTCTCACTCTCATGTGGCTTAGACTAAAATTTTGATTTTTTCCTTGGAGAGGGATGGGGTTTTTTTGTTTTTTTTTTTTTTTTTTTTTTTTTTACTTCACAATCACCTGGAAAAAGTCAAACCCTACGTGGGTGTGATGCTGTTTTGGCAGAGGGGTTGGAGCAGGGCATCTCCAGGGTCCCTTCCCAGCCTGTGCCTCCCTGGGCTCCTCAGCCCCATTTGCAGCCCAGGCTGCTCCCAGCAGGATTGAACTGCAGATATTTGATGGTCAGCACTGCTTCAGCTTTCTCATTTCGTGTGCCAGCATAGAAAGGGAAGTTTATGGATTTAGGGAACTCAAAAATAGGTTTAGGGAGTTTTTTTGCTTTGGAGTTGAGCTCCAGTCAAGCTCTGAGGTCACTCTCTAGTGCTGGTAATTTAATAAACAGGGAGAGCTGGGCATGTTGTCTTTCTAAGGTAATTTTTAGCTGCCCTTTACAAGAGAGGCTTTTTTTAGGACTGACAGGCTGTCTTTTGACAGTGACAAGTACTTTTGAGTGGTGCCAAGTTCTTTTGTCCTAAATCCACAATGGGGGAATAGGTCAGACCCAAAACATCTTTCCCTTTTTCATTGCTGATAGAAGTTTAGTGCTTTGGTTAAAGTTATCACATCCTCAGTTTTTTTCATGTGGATGGTTCCCCCTGAGATGTTCTTAACTATCATCTGGAGTTTTTGCATCACCTTTGCAAAATAGACTTATTTTCATTATTTTATGCTGTAACGGAAAATCCACCTTCTTCCAAATCCCCCTCCCCATTTGCTCATTTTTCTTGCAATCCAAAATACCAAAGCATTCTTTACAGCAGATTTTGTGCTGGAATAATAATAACACTGCTCAGTGGTAACTTGTCTAGAGAGATGTAGACAGACAAGTGGTCATCTGTGCACATTATTTTGAAAAAGTCACCGGCTCTGAGCTTTAAAAGGGAAAACTGCTTTGCATTGCTGCAGCTGTGCCTTGGTGTCAGTGAGGAGATCAAACCCTGCTCCTGACTGGTGCTGGTGAGCCAGGAGTCAAGGTAATTGCCTCTTGTTGCTTGATGCAAGGCTCCTTTAGGGTGGTTTGTGGCACTGTTGCTGTAAAACTGTCAGCTCCCGTTACCCTGACGTCCCTCTGGGATTCGGGCAGGGCTGCAGGAGAAAGCCTGGCTGCAGGCACAGCGAGTTCAGTGAGTGAGGCTGAGGGACGAGTTGGTGTCTCTTTCTGCATGCCAGGCTCTGATTCTCACACGAGCTGTCAGGGAACAATAATACAGAAGTTAGCATGTTTCAGAGGGGAGAGGATGATAGACCCAGGCTGCGAGGCTCCCGTCTGTCACACACAGAGCTCCTCTTCATCTTCATCTGCCTCAGCTCTGCATCATCTTTAGCTGATGTCCACACACATCAGCCTCAGCTCACATGTGGGGATGCTTCCTGAGCACACAGGCTTGTTTACATGAGTCTGTGAGTTTGCCAGCACAGAGAAAGGAACATTTTCCCAACAGCCATCAAGGAAAAAATTGTGTTAATTGATATGAAATTGTCAATTATATGATCTATCCTGTTTTTGATTGATAATCCCTGTAAAAGCACTAAAATAGCCCTTGTAAATGAAATGATACTCTGGTTTGCATAGATGCATGAGAGTGGGACTGCAAACAATAATACAGAAGTTAGCATGTTTCAGAGAGGAGAGGATGATAGACCCAGGCTGAGAGGATCCCATCTGTCACACACAGAGCTCCTCTTCATCTTCATCTTCATCTGCCTCAGCTCAGCAGCATCTTTAGCTGATGTCCACACACATCAGCTTCAGCTCAGTTATGGTGATGCTTCCTGAGCACACAGGGCTCAGGATTTGTGTACACAGTCTGTGAGTTTGGCAGCACAGAGAAAGGAACAATTTTGAAAATAGGAGAAGTAGTTTCATTTTTTCCTGATTTAAGTTGTCATAAAATGCACAATTAAAATATTAAAGTAGCTTTTATAATAATATTATGTTCTTGATTTTACATTTACTTTAAGCTTTCTAATTGGATTTTATTAATAAAGATTTAAATATCCTAGCTAGTTTTTTCCCCAAATACACTGTCTGGAATACTTTCCTTCCATTTTAGTAGAAAGAGCTATCAAAAATATATTTAAATCAAGTGTCAGCTATGGTTCATGGCACTTGACTGCATTAGTACAGTTATTTTTATTCCTGAAAGAAAGGTATATTGCAGAATAATTTATATTCTCTAACCCAGAAACATAATTGGTCTGAACACTTAAGTCCTGTGGAGCTTTTGAAGCTGGGACATGTAGCAAAGAGTGTTTGAGACAATTCTGAAGAAACAAAAAGAAACATTGCTAAAAGAAATGAGTTCTGAGTCATCAGCTCTCAGTATTGAAATACATTTTTCTCTCATTGTGCTGTAATTGCTGGCTCTATTAATGTGATGTGTTCTTGCTTTGGTTATTGCTGATGTTCCAAAGTCGAATAATTGTAGTTTTTTTCCTCTGCTTTTTCAAGCAAATTGACGTTTTCTAGAGGTTTTTTTCTCTTCTTTTTCTTTTGAGTCAGGATATTCCTCTGTGCTTTTCAGACTGGGATATTATATGGCTTTTTCACTGGCAGAATTCATTTTCCTTTTCATCCTAAGCCCAGCCATATAATTTCCACCCTCATTTCCATTAGGTGTTTTTGAAGATAATTTATTGCAGCAGACTTAAAGGTATAAACAAAGGAGTAACTTCTATTTTGTTCCTCATCCTCTTTCCCATCTAATATCAGAAATAATACTCTGGCACTTACACATGACTTTTTTGTGAATTGGTATTTGTTGGGAAAGACAAGAACTATTGTGCATGCCATAATTTGATCAGTCTTAAAAACAGAGCCTAAAATACTGATAGAACTTTCCTATAACCTTTTATTTTTTTACAATAAACACTTTTATTGTTTTATGCAATCAAGTATTTGTCCATGTTGAATATCCAAGATACTCACTATGCTTGTACAATATCAGAACTCAAATGAGTTCCTGGAAGTCTCCAGATGATCTGCTTCTTTGTAAGATTCTACATTAATGCTTATTTTTAAATTCTGAGGTAGTCCAGCCCCTCCCTCATAAAAACCTTTCATTTGAATAATTCCAACCTTCAGCTGCCAGCATCACCCAGAGCTTGGCACTGAAATTCAGCGTCTGAGCGGACCTTTGGCAAAGCTGAAGAGAAAATCCTGTTAGCGTGTGTGTGTTTTAATATCTGCTTTAATATCTGCCTCTGAGGTTTTTATTGTCTGGGTTTTGAAGTGCATTGTGTGAGGATGTGATGACCTTTGCTGGCCACCTTAATTTATCATCTGAGCTGGGCTTTGGTCTGCTCCGTTTGCTGGTCTGTGTTTCCAAAGTCTGGATCTTCCTCCCAGGGGCACGAGGAGGGGCAGGCACTGATTTCTGGGCTGGCCCAAGCAAGGCCTGGCAGGGTCAAACTGAATTCCCTCTGCTCTTGGATTTGTCTCTGACATTTGATATCAGATGCTTGGGAATCACCAGAATCTTTTCCCAAGCTGTTCCTGAGCTCCTGCCAGTTTGAGCTCACAGATTTCTTGCCCAGCAGTGGAGATTCTGATATTTTTATCTGTTGGTTTGGGATTTTTTTCCCATATGTCCAGTTTTTCCAATGGGATTTTGTGTCTATTTTGTAAAAAATCCAGATTTTAAAATTTGAGTGTTGTGGTAATGTTCACAGGGGTCCCAGGAAGAGGGAAGAGATGAGGATCTGACTCCATGTGTCAGAAGGCTGATTTATTATTTTATGATATATATTCTATTAAAACTATACTAAAGGAATAGAAGAAAGGATTTCATCAGAAGGCTGGCTAAGCTAAGAATAGAAAAAGAATAACAAAGGCTTGTGACTGACCAAGAGTCTGAAACAGCCAGATTGTGATTGTGATTAATTAGAAACAACCCCATGAGACCAATCCCAGATGCACCCGTTGCATTCCACAGCAGCAGATAATAATTTTTTACATTTGTTCCTGAGGCTTCTCAGGAGGAAAAATCCTAAGGAAAGGATTATTCGTAAAATGTGTCTGTGACAGTGTTTAGAACATTGTCAAAGTTTTAGATGCTACATTTTGTGATGATCACTTGTTTTATTTTCTCTTTACATCAGCCCACTGGTGGCATTCTTATACTATGAAAACGGCATTTTTGATGCAGTGATAAAAGACTTCAACTTTATTATTTAACTTTAAAAAGTATACAGTTTTATAAGCTCATGGAGGAGCTGAGAAACTATGCAAAGACATTATTCACAAATATCCATGACCATTATGTTATATTAAGCAGAAATAAAATTATTTGGTTTTTATTTTAAATGTCTATATTCCTGAGCTAAGGTGGGAAGTAAAGCCCAGAGGCACAACCAGAACTTGTTCCGCTGCCCAGTGGCAGAAAACTTTGCAAAAGTAGAAATATGATTTCTCCTAAGTTTTCCTGTGTTCAGGAACTGGAAAAACAGTCAAACCTTCTTCAGAAGTGAATTTACCTTTGTGAATTAAAACCTGTGTGGTTTTTATTGATTAACTTTAATAACAACTTCAAAATTATTTGATGATATTATGATTCAGGGCTCCAGCTGGCTGAAAATCTGAGTCCCAGGCTTGAAGCCTTTCACAGGCAATGCTGTGTCTGTGGCTCTTAAAATCCTAACTTGGCATCCAGGGCACTGGAAGAAGTGGTAAAAATATCAGTCTGCTCATCACTCTTGTGATATTCAGACAATGCTACAAGAGTTCTGCAAACAGGACTGAAGTCTTCCAGAATCTATTTTGAATATTGTTTTAAAGTTCAATGGCACATTTGTCACAGCACAGCATATGCTTCAGGCTACTGAGTTTCACAGGCAAAGTAGCAAAGAAAATTCCTTTTTGTTACTCATTGTCTCTAACAAAGACTTGAGTAACATTTATGCAAAGTGGATTTTTCCCTCCCCCCTTTTTTCCCTCCCCCCTTACCCCCCCTTTTTTTTCAGTTTTTTCCTTTTCTTTTTTTCCTCTTTTTTCTTCTTTTTTCTTCTTTTTTCTTCTTTTTTCTTCTTTTTTCTTCTTTTTTCTTCTTTTTTCTTCTTTTTTCCTCTTTTTTCCTCTTTTTTTCCTTTCTTTTTTTCCTTTCTTTTTTTCCTTTCTTTTTTTCCTTTCTTTTTTCCTTTCTTTTTTTCCTTTCTTTTTTTCCTTTCTTTTTTTCCTTTCTTTTTTTCCTTTCTTTTTTTCCTTTCTTTTTTTCCTTTCTTTTTTTCCTTTCTTTTTTTCCTTTCTTTTTTTCCTTTCTTTTTTTCCTTTCTTTTTTTCCTTTCTTTTTTTCCTCTCTTTTTTTCCTCTCTTTTTTTTCCTCTCTTTTTTTTCCTCTCTTTTTTTTCCTCTCTTTTTTTTCCTCTCTTTTTTTTCCTCTCTTTTTTTTCCTCTCTTTTTTTTCCTCTCTTTTTTTTCCTCTCTTTTTTTTCCTCTCTTTTTTTTCCTCTCTTTTTTTTCCTCTCTTTTTTTTCCTCTCTTTTTTTTCCTCTCTTTTTTTTCCTCTCTTTTTTTTCCTCTCTTTTTTTTCCTCTCTTTTTTTTCCTCTCTTTTTTTTCCTCTCTTTTTTTCCTCTTTTTTTTTCCTCTTTTTTTTTCCTCTTTTTTTTTCTCTTTTTTTCCCGCTCTTTTTTTCCGCTTTTTTTTTTCCGCTTTTTTTTTCCTTTTTTTTTTCCTCTTTTTTTTCTCTTTTTTTTTCCTCTTTTTTTTCCCTCTTCTTTTTTTCTCTTTTTTTCCCTCTTTTTTTCCCTCTTTTTTTTTCCTCTTTTTTTTTCCTCTTTTTTTTTCCTCTTTTTTTTCCTCTTTTTTTTCCTCTTTTTTTTCCCTCTTTTTTTTCCCTCTTTTTTTTTCCTCTTTTTTTTTCCTCTTTTTTTTCCTCTTTTTTTTCCTCTTTTTTTTCCTCTTTTTTTTCCTCTTTTTTTTTTCCTCTTTTTTTTTTCCTCTTGTTTTTTTCCTCTTGTTTTTTTCCTCTTTTTTTTTTCCTCTTTTTTTTTTCCTCTTTTTTTTTTCCTCTTTTTTTTTTCCTCTTTTTTTTTCCTCTTTTTTTTTTCCTCTTTTTTTTTCCTCTTTTTTTTTCCTCTTTTTTTTTTCTCTTTTTTTTTCCTCTTTTTTTTCCCCCTCTTTTTTCCCCCTTTTTTTTCCCCCTTTTTTTTTCCTCTTCTTTTCTCCTCTTCTTTTTTCCTCTTCTTTTTTCCTCTTCTTTTTTTTCCTTTTTTTCCCTCTTTCTTTTTTTTTCCTCTCTTTTTTTTTCCTCTCTTTTTTTTCCTCTTTTTTTTCCCTCTTTCTTTTTTTTTCCTCTTTTTTTTTCCTCTTTTTTTCCCTCTTTCTTTTTTTTTCCCTCTTTTTTTTTCCCCTCTTTTTTTTTCCTCTTTTTTTTTCCTTTATGTGTTTTGTGTGGAACAAGTTTATCCATCAGGACAGGTTGTGGTAGCTTACATGATGCTGCTGAGGAGCTTCTGCCGTGACTCCAATGTTAATTCTGCCCTGGCTGTTGGTCAGGAGGGCAGAGCTGGAGCTGCAGTGCTGTGAGCGCCCGGCTCTGCCATCCCTGCAGCTCAAGGTGCTTTATTTGAGTATTCCTGGGAATCACAGCTTGGCTTTTCCTGCTGGGCAGCTGTAGGAACTAATCAGATTGTGCCTAAGAGCATCATAAGGAAAATCTTTAATAATGCTGAGCCCTCTTGGAAGCTCCACGGCTTCAGCTGTCACAGCCACTTTCACTAATTCAGTTCTGGTTTGCTGTTTTGTTAAGAGCCATAATGCTGGATTTCAAAACAGGTTTCACTTAATTTTACATTTCACAATGGGTGCTTCCACATATAACCACAGTTGGCCTCTTCTTATGTTACCAGTAAAGTTAATTGAGTGTGGAAGCAGAGCTTTGACTCTGTAGGTAGAACACATAAAAAATTTAGTTTTATAGTGCCACCTTAGGATTTGAAGATAGTGCTTTATTTGAATCCACATAACAACTGAAACCTGTTTTATTGTAGACAGCAGTCCTGCAGATTTCTGTGAGCAAATTGACTCAGTCCTGTCTTGGAGAGCACTTGGTTTGTGTTCTTTCAGTATCTGTGAACCTGATGAATAATGACAGATGCAGTATTTGGTAGAACATCCTAGGCAGGTTTTAAAAATAGCAACATGCCCAACTAAATCTTTGAATTCAGAATCAACGGTTTGTTTAGCTGGCTGCTTCATCAACATAATACATTGAATTATTGTTCTTAGCTTAATACCTAAACATGTAAGAATCCTAATAATATGCTAAAGCCTCTAAGATAAAGAAGTAGAAAAGAATTAAGTGTATAAATCAAGGTATAGATGAAATCTGTATCTAAGACGAAAATTGTTTAAAGACGGTTTAAGTTAAATTGTTTGAGCTGTGCTTTATATTCCATGTTAATTGTCATTTTCCCAAGTAATGGATATAAGTTATATTTCATTTCAGGATGAAATATTTGAATGGGTTGGGTTTGATGGAATCACTTGTTTACATCAATGTTTTGGAAGGCTAAAGTTCACATTGAATTATTGAGAGCATCTCCTCCTCCTCAGAGGGTTTGCTGTGTCCCTGTCCCACCCTGTGTGTGCCTGAGGGGCTGTTCCTGCTCTCCAGGGCTCTCTGGGCACTGCCCTGGGTGTTTGTTGGGGTCACAGTGGGAGCTGGGAGGGCTCTGGGCAATTCTCAGCTCTGGTTTCCCACCCTGACCCATTCCTGCCTGGGCTGGGGGCAGCTGCCCCAAAGCTGTTCATGGTTTTGGCCTCAGGTCCAATTTCTGTGTGTGCCTGTTACAGAGCTTTATTGCAGCACAAACAATGTGTGAGCTGCTGTTTGGGAACATCTGTTTTAGGGCAGGGATTGAATTTACCTCAGGAGAGTACTGGGTGTGCACCCAGACGTGGGAAAGGTTGGGTTTTCCCTTTGGCTTGGGCTACAGGAGCCATTACTGGGGAGAAATGGCTTCACCAACCTTGGTTTAATTTGCTTTTTTCTGGAGTAGCACACTTGGTGAGAGGGCAGTCACGTTGCTCAATGGCTCCTGAGCTGTGGTATTTATTCTGGCATTAACGTTGCTGGGATCACACCCCATCACTCCCCTTACTGCCAACATTCACCATTTCACCACTCTCTGCTTTTTTACCCCTAACATTCACCATTTCACCATTCTCTGCTTTTTTACTCCTAACATTCACCATTTCACCACTCTCTGCTTTTTTACCCCTAACATTCACCATTTCACCATTCTCTGCTTTTTTACTCCCAACATTCACCATTTCACCATTCTCTGCTTTTTTACTCCCAACATCACCATTTCACCATTCTCTGCTTTTTTACCCCTAACATTCACCATTTCACCATTCTCTGCTTTTTTACTCCCAACATCACCATTTCACCACTCTCTGCTTTTTTACTCCTAAAATTCACCATTTCACCACTCTCTGCTTTTTTCCCCATGAGCTGTGGGAGGGTTGGTCTCAGTTTATAATTTATTGGAGGACTCACATTACCAGGTGAGACTAATCTAGATCTCTGCAGCAGGAGATGGATATTGTATTTATCTTCTGAGGCTGCTGTTCTTCCTGCTTAAATATTGGCTTGTTGTGTTCTCTGGTCTCAGGGTTTTCTTTGGTTTTTTTTTTCCTCTCTTGGAGGAAAAAATCTCTGTCCATTAGCTATAATTTATAGTGTATATTCATGACTAAACTGCTATTAGGGAATATAAACAGTGAACAAAAACTCAGCAGAAAGGCTGGAATAGAATGGTGTTTGGTGTTTCCCTTGTAAACATGCCATTCTAATATTCTTAAATTTATTTTCTTTCTTACAAATCAGTTACTTCAATTCCATCTCTGGTTTTAAGACCGAGAAATAGCTCAAGCACATTCAATTAGAGTGAAATTGGAATTTTATTTTTGTTTTTAGAAAGGAGTATATTCTTGAGTAAAACTAGATATTGAAGGATAAATCAAATACACTTCTAAGATTTTTTGATCCCAAACTCACAGGGAAGCATTTTCTCAGAATATAACTCATTAACTGGAAAGTCAGGACAATTTATTTGCCAGAACTTTCAATACACACAGGTAGCAAGAGATTTCTTCTCAAAATTGATTTTCAGACTCAAGTTGCTGCCTTACAGTAAGGAAATGTTTCTCCTTTTTTATCTTGCTCTTGTTCTAGTGAGTCAGATAAATAGGAGTCAGTAACACTGGGGGAGGCAGAAGTCAAGTTCCTGAGAAATCGACACCAGAAAATACATTTTTGGTTTATCCCTTACACTCCTTGATCACTATGGTGAAAAGACTTCTATTTACTGAGTTTTAGAATTCTCTGGAGCTATTTTTAGCAGTGTCACTTTCATCTCAGCCACCATCTCCATTTATTACTCTGAAATTGCAGTATTATTTATTATCATCCCATGTGCAGTGAAGTGGCATCTTGCATACATCACACACTTTTACACTTTAATATGGGAGCCTCACTGTTATTTTCTGAGAGTAATAAAAGAAGGATAAGTTTTCATTCCTGGAAAAAGTATAGCTTTATTTCTTTCAGGAGCAAAACTGATCCCGTGGCAGTTAAATGTCACACTCATGCACTCTTTCTTATTTTGATTTTTACAAAACCCTGCAGAGTGGAGGCCTTGAGAGAGGCTTATGATCCGGTCATTTCTGCAGCACTTGTGACAGCTCCAGAATTCCTAAAGCCTGCCTGTGGAAGCTGGGGGAAATCTCTTCCAAGTGGAGGATGTAAACTCTTTTCTGCTGGAGTTTATTTCTCACCCTGTTATATTTTTTTGCCCACATGGGTTGTGAATTTTCTCAGTTAAGGCTGTGGATTTTTGAATCCACATTCATAAAGCAGTGACACATGGAGATTAAAGTGCTGTCTCTGCTCATGAAGGAATTTCCTTGTGTTTCTGAAGTGTGGGGGGTTCCAGGTGTGTGTGAGATGCTCCTGATGTTCTCATGGAAGTTCTGCCAGCATTTTTTCCTGCAAGTGTAAGCATTGAGGGAAGGTACGGTGATTTTGCTCCCAGCTGAACTTGAGCGTTCGGAGGGTGTTAGGTCAAGGAAGGCAATCTTGCTAAACAGCTTGTTGGGAAAGCTGCAGCAGCAGAGGTTAGAATATGGATTTTTTTCTTAGTGAAGATGCCATTCTTTTAAAGATATCATACACACTGAACTTGTGTGTGGATGTGTGTCTAGGAGGGAATGAGACATTAATTTAATGAATGCTGATTTGCAGATGTTTGTAGCAAAGCACAAGTCTGTGACAGTGTTCACAGGGGTCTGAAGATGAGGGAAGATGCGAGGATCTGACTCCATGTTTCAGAAGGCTGATTTATTATTTTATGATAGATATTACATTAAAACTATACTAAAAGAAGAGAAGAAAGGATTTCATCAGAAGGCTAACTAAGAATAGAAGAAGAATGATAACAAAGGCTTGTGTCTGGGTCAGAGTCTGAGCCAGCTGACTGTGATTGGCCATTAATTAGAAACAACCCCATGAGCTCAATCCCAGATGCACCTGTTGCATCCCACAGCAGCAGATAACCATTGTTTGCATTTTGTTCCTGAGGCCTCCCAGCTTCTCAGGAGGAAAAATGCTAAGGAAAGGATTTTTCATAAAACATGTCTGTGACACAAGTCTATTTTATTCCAGTCTATTTTATATTTTGTTATCCCATTTGCTACAAACTGAGTCTACACACGCCCGTTACCCCCATGTCCACTGAAATCCCTGCCAGCTGGGGATGCTGCACAGCCCCTGCTGCAGGGCAGAGGGGTTTTCAGAGCTGTCTGGGATGTTTCTGTGCAGTGTTCCTGCTGTCCAAGTGGCTGCCAGGTTCAATCCCCTCCTGGTTGGCAGCGCTGATGTGCAGGCAGGGAGAGGAGGGCACAGCAGGCTCACCCCTCACCAGCACCGGGCAGGGCTCACACCGAGCTCCCAATGTGTGGGATCTCAGCACCTCAGGACTGAGGTGTCACCGAGAGCACCCTTGGGGGGCTCGGGAGTCCTGGAATGTTGCCAGAAGTGTCTGGTGGCTGGACTTTGATCCTACACGGGAGATGACACCTGTATGAGGATAGGAGGGTTTCACCGGGGTGAATGGTGAAGGGATTAGTTAGTTAGAGAGTGAAACACAGGGTTTAGGATTTCTGTACAGGGGGGTTTAGAGAAGTAAGATGGAGGAATTGGGGCGTGTCCTGTCCTTCTTCTTCTTCTCCTCCATCTTCTGTGGTGATGGTGGCACTTTGAGATTGGTTGTTATTAAAAGTGCACTGGGCAATAAGGGTGAAAGGTATTGGGGAAAAATGATAAATATTGTACACGTAACTTTGGGTATAAAGATAGGTGACCGCCCGGAGGGCAGGGGAGTGTGCTCATGGCTGGCTGCTGAGCAGAGCTCTGTCGGGCCGAGAGAAAATCTTTTAGATAAACAATTAATAAACACCGAGACCGAGAAAAGAACTGAAGCCTCTTCTGTTCCTTTGATACGCGGGCTGCCCCAAGGCCACCCCAGGCCTTTCCAGGCCATCCAAACAGCCGAAAACCGGACACCAATGTGGCACTGGGAGCTCAGGCAGAGCCTCTGGCTGCCGAGGCACAGGGGGGTTGTGATTCAGGAGCTGTTCTGAGCAGGGTTGTCAGTGCTCCCCTCCGAGGGCACAGCGCTGCGCTGGAGCCTTGCGCTCATTTATTTCCCTTCCTGGCACATCCTCGGTTCTGTGCCTGTTCTCAGCCAGGAAATGGAGCAAATGTGTAGCTGTCACCTTGTATAATGCAAATATCAAAATGCACTTGTTGGCTGTATTGTTGCCTGATCTAAATCCTATTTTTTTTTCCCTTCATTATATATCTATAGTGAGTGAATCCAGAGGCAGAAATGTCAGGTGTCTAGAGCTTTATCATGGGAATTCAGAGCAAAGCTCAAACATGTTTAATACCTTAATCTGAATATCCTCAGGGTGTTGAAAATGTAGCTTTTTGTTCAGGAGGATGTCTGTGAATATTTCTGAACAACTGTAATGGAGGAGATTAGGAGGGGAGGTTTCCTCCCTGGTTGTTACCTGCAGCTGTTGACCTCCCTTGTTCTGGTGAAAGTGTCTCTAAATGAAAGAACTTCACTTGAAGTTTAAAATTCCAAAGTCTAACTCCTAAAGTGGCATTCTAACAGTTAGTTTCTAAAGCTTAAAATTCTGAAGTTTAATTTTAAACATGATTAGTAACTCAGAAGTGGCTGCCTTTTTCAGGCCAGCTACAAACTTTGGACAATTGATAAAAGTGTCTCTGTACTTCAGTTTCCCATCTTTAGTTAGTCTGTAATTGTTTATACAGCAGGAGTATTGTGAATATAAATTCCTTCCAGTTTTGTGGTGCAGCTGCATATTTTTTGAAATATTTAATTGTGTGTTTGCTGTGCATTGTGAAAGACCACTCAAGTGATGGCACAATTCCCTGAAAGGAGTTTCTGGGGAATTTTGTGTCCTGTTACTGCAGCAATGTGGGTTCACCATTATTCCCACCCCAGTTTGCAGAGGTGGATGAAGTGAATTTTTATTAAAATAAAAGATTCAGGTTTATGGGTTTTTTAGGTTTGGTTTTCTTTGTTTTTTGGGTTTTTTTTTGGTATAGGAGGAGAAGAAGTAGCAAGTTATGGTGTAGACATTGCTCATAATATGATCTCCTCAGCTCTTACATAGGAATGGAGCTAATTGGGATTCTGAATGCAGAAAATGCACTTTAGGTTTATGCATAATTGGGTGCTTACAAATCCTATTTTTACTGTGGCTCTGAACCTGAAAGTTCAGTTTATTCCAAGCTAAACTTTTTTCCTCCTTCAAAGGAAACCAATAGAAGCAGTGCATGACACTGACAGAAAACCATAAATTGAACAAAAGCCTTAAAAATCTTGGCCTACAAATTAAAAGGCTGAATTGCTTTGACAAAGAGAGTGTTTCAAATCTGTAAGCAACTCTGCATCTGCTGAGGTCTGCAGTATAAGGAATTCTTACCTTTGTAATGTTATTTTTCTCCTTTGAAGTTCTGCCACTCAGTTCATAAGGTAACTGCTGCTACTAATGACACTTATTTCCAGTAACTTTGGGTTGTAAGCTGTGGGATGTCATGAGAGGAGTGACTGTGGAGCCTTTAACAGGACAGCTGTCCAAAAAATGGCAATTTTCTGGAATGCATGGACAGCAAATTGCACACTGGGTGAGTAATAGCAGACTTGGGACCTTTATTAGAGCTGCACCACTTAGGGAGGTTTGGATCGGAGTGCATCCACATGCACCCATTGCAGACACACAGGTCCATTATTGCCTGCCATGTGGAATATTTTGTGTTTGAGACATTAACTTGGCTTTGGCAATTCACAATTTCACAGCCAAAGCATCGCCTTTGAAAGAAAACTGCAAGTTTAGCTTTCAGCTTTTGTAGGAAAAGTTGTCCACCATGTACTGTGGTCTGTTTTCTGCATTGAGAGCTGGAGCTGTGCTGCTGTTCTCTGTTCTCTGCTGACAGACAGCACAGTCACAGAGCAGCTCCATATGTCTTGGAAAAACAGGCAAGGAAAAAATGGAAAAATGTCTGGGACCTGTCTTGAAGTTCTGCAAAGATTTTCTGTGGTGTTCCATGTGAAATAACCAGCATTTAGCACACATGCGTTATTCTCTGGACTTTCTGAAAAGATTTTAGGGTCCTTTGGACTCAAAGCTACATTTCAGCCAAAGGTTTTTATAAAGTAATTAATTAATAAATTAGTGATTTACTTTTTAATGAGAAACCGATAATTTAATATTTTTCTTCTTCTTCCTTTTCTCTTTTAAGATGATTGTTAGCATGTGCACTTCTAACTTGTTGCAGCATTGAGATGAGTTCCTGTAGAATATGAGTGAAAGTTTGAGCTGTGCATGGCCCTTGACTTCTGTTTGACACTGAGCTGAACCAAGGACATCTCGTGATGTGTTTGTCATTTACAGTGCCTGAAGGATTGATGATAAGGGCAGGGTGAAGATGCAGCCACAAAACAATGAGCTGCCTTTGCTCCTGTGGCTTGCTCTGGAGGTTCAGAATCCTCTTCTGAATGAAGAGTGAGGACAGTGTTGATCTACCCTTTGTCAGCTCACAATGCAGGCTTGTTACACACAATTACATAATTTGTGTGTTTTAAGGAATAATCACTGGTGGCCTCTCTCAATCTGAGTAGTTTGTATCACAAGCAGTTGGCTTTGTAGCGTTATTTAGCACAACATTCTTTCCTTTCCCCACTCTGAGAAATTCCTGCTTTTTGCCAGTTTACTGCTCTGCAAGCACAGCTCCACAGGATGCTCTGAACACAGTGGACCATGTCTGTTATCAGCATTAACCAGAAGCTGATCTATTTTCCCCTTCTTCCCCACAATGTCCAGGCAGTCAGAGCCCCACAGATCTAACAAAACCCTGTGGTGAAATGCTGTGAAATGCAATATCTGTGTGTAGATTTTGGTGCACTTTGTCACATCCAGTCCTGTCTGCAGCATTTGGAGCTGTTCTATCTCACCACACTCTGTGTCCGTGTGTTGTTGATGATGAATTTATGAAACCACCTAAATGTTGCAATTTTTAAAATCCTCTCTAATTTTTTATTCACATGACAGCCCAAAACAGCTCCGAAAAGGACATTTGGATCCATTACCAATGACCAGGTAAATATCCACAGTAGGGAGTGTTCAACAAGAAAGTTTCATTATTTGAGAGACTGTGTGTGCAAATCCATGGAAAGGGCTGTGATGAAAATTGGATAAGGTAACAGAGCTCCTTATTGCCCTGATAAGGGATCTTGTGGGCAGGGTCAGAACCTCTTTAAGCTAATCCAGGCTCTGAGATGGGCATAACTTTGGTTTAGCTCCAATAGTTAGTGCTTAAATTGTATTTTTAAATCTAAAAAGTCAATTTTGTATTTCTCACTCCCATTCTTCTCTAAGGATGGTGATATATCAATGGAGCAGATTATTTCTGCAAGTTGTTTTAATGGGCAAAGGTATTCTATAACTGTTAATTATCCACTTGCTTTTCCAATGGACTCTTGCCCTTCCCAGTGTGAACAGATCCTTCAGATCTCTGGGATAATGTGGTGACTGAGGTGCGGTTCAGTCCCAATAGAAATTTGACCCTAATGGAAATTTTAACGTCACTAAAATTTAATTATGGTAGAGCTATTTACTTCAACATCAAGAAATTAATCCTGAAGGGTTTTGTTCATGCTTCTCACTTTAGTTCTCAATTTCTTTGCTCATAATGGAGAGAATTAGGTATTTATAATTTTAAAGATGTATTTCTTGGACGTTTCATCAATTTTTTTTGAGCGTTTAGAATGTGAGAACTATCTGTTCTTAGAAAATGTGTTTGTTAATTTGCAGCATATCACACCTAACCTTATCTCTTAAACAACATGAAATATTCTTATTTCAACAAATTGAAATAGTTACTCTTGTTAGAATTAAGAGAAAGTCTACTTCTCTGTAATGGTTTTTCTGTAGTTTAAAAAGATGTCTGAACCTGTAACGAATAGGAAGAAATAGACATAGATAATATTTCTTTCCACAGAAAATTATTCAAGTGTGAATAATGAACTTGGAAGAGATCTTCACATTCTTTTCTGTTCTCCAGCCATTCACAGCTAATAATGGGGAGCTAAAGCACCACATTTTATATCAAACTCATCTGCTGTGATGAAAAGCCCCTCTCCCATGCTGGATGAGGGAAGCAGAGATGGGCACACACACGGTACAACCACGTGAATTCAAAGTCTGTCCCAAGTTCTTGTAGCGGTGGGATCTAATGGCAGAATAATCAGTGCCCATCTGTCAGCTTGTGTGCAAATAAAGAGGCAAAGAGAGCTGACAGGTTCCTTTTACTCTGGCTTCTGTTATTTTCTTTCCTCTGGAATCTATGGTAAAGGATAGAATATATAATTTATAATTTCTTTGTGATTATGAAACTTATTGCAAATAACTGCTAGCCAGATTGAATATGAGGAGGAAACTCATGCTCTGCTTCCTATCAGCATAGAATTGCCATTCTAAAATTTACCCTAATTGGTTCAAAGTGTATATCTTGATTTAAAAACAATTTGCAGGGCTTATATTTTCATGCCTTCTGCTAAAGAAGCCAAATCTGTATTTGTTTTACTGCTTCAAAATGTGTTCCAGTTTACTTTATACTGTCCCCAGTTGCAACTTAATGCTGCCACAAATGCAAGTGGCACAGTGATTTTTGCATGTGTGGATGAATAGTTCTGTCACATGAAATAAAAGATGGCTTATCTAAAGTGAAAATCTGGCTTTGAGGAACAAATCAGTGAGAGTTCAGCCTCACTCAGAAGTTTGTAGAAGCTATAAATGCATTCACTTTGTGGTGGGGAACAGGGAACACAAATCTTTTGCAACTCCTGAGAAATGAGCAATCTTGAATACTGGGAATATTTTCTTTTGCTTTGCTCTGGAGTTTCTCAGACCAGTTCAGAGCACAGCTGGACCTGGTCCAGTGGAAATGAGAGGCTCTTTTAGGTCCTTTCCAGCCCAAACCATCTATGATCCTGTAGCAGCTACCTGAGTAAAGGTGAAGCAGAAGGATAAACAGAGGAAGAGCAGTTGTTCATTATTCCAAATATTACACATTAAAAGGAACTCCTAGTTCGCCCACAATTTTATTTATGCCTTCTTTTTTCTGGTCATCCCATGCATTCAGCATTAGCCATCTGCATTCTAGCCCTGCCCTTATGGAAGATGTGGCTGGAAAACTGTCTTTACATCATTCCTCTATGTGGTGAGATATGAGAAAAGAGGATAATTACACTGTTCTGCATTCCTTGTCTGAAGAGACAGCAGAAGAGAGAGGGAATTTAGTTCTAGATTCCAATATTTATTTTAGCAGATTTGTCAGCATTACTGTTTTTTTTTTAAAAAAGCAGTGTTTGTGCAATATATGTAGCATTTTGGTGCAGTTCCAGAGATGTTCAACAAACCCCATGAAAAATATTGATCATTTTCAAATTGATCTTGCAGTTCTGTGATGTTTTTGAAATGAAAATAAGTCTTCTTTTTTTCACTGGAATTGTAATTTCACTACAAATATAAAACATATAGGGATGAATGCAGGAATAGTTTTAATTAGTTTTAAAGGCTTAGTTTTGTCTGTATCATCTGACATCTAAATTATGTAGTAAGTACTTTATCAATGATGGTATTGGTTTGGTGGGGTTTTTTTTATGTTTGGTTGGTTGGGCTTTTTTGTTTTCGTTTGGTTTTTTATGCTAATGGTTTCAGATCATGTCCAGAGTTGCTCCACAAACAGAGAAATAATCCCTTTATCTTTGTTTGTTTCCTTGAAATTGAATATTGGAATGGGTCCTCCAGTGACCGAACTTTGGCTTCATTCCTCATTTCCACACTCACTCATACAACAGAGAAACTGAATTGCATCAGTACAGGAATTTAATAACCTTTCTTTAGGAATAAAGAATCTGGATGAAAAAAAATCACCATCACTCTTACATTTCCCCTTTTTCTAAAGTATCTATTTATTGCCACGTTTGCTCTGAAGCTTTCTCAAGGCTCTGGAGCTTAAAGCAAAACTAGATATGGAAAAATAAACATAAATATAGAAATATAGATTTCTGTATAGAGTATATGCATGAATTTATATTCCATGACAATTTCAGAAAGATAATGGGATTTTTTTTTTTAAATACACTGTCAAGCTAAAGTGTGTTCTTTTTGTGTTTTGTAGGGTCAAAATGTATTTGGTCTTGACATAACTGAGACACCTGAGGGAGACAAGTGGCCTCAACTGATTGTGCAGCAGATCCTGGACAGGGAGCAGAAGGACACCTATGTGATGAAAATCAAGGTGGAAGACGGCGGGAGCCCCCCGAGGTCCAGCACCGCCATCCTGCAGGTGACGGTGACCGACGTCAACGACAACCGCCCGGTGTTCAAGGAGAACGACGTGGAGGTCAGCGTGCCCGAGAACGCCCCCGTGGGCACCTCCGTGTCCCAGCTCCACGCCACCGACGCCGACCTGGGCTCCAACGCGCAGATCCACTTCTACTTCAGCAACCAGATCTCCAGCCTGGCCAAAAGGCTCTTTGCCATCGACAACACCACCGGGCTCATCACCATCCGGGAGCCGCTGGACAGGGAGGAGTCCCCCGTGCACAAACTGACTGTGCTGGCCAGCGACGGCAGCTCCACTCCCTCGAGAGCCACGGTGACTGTTAACGTCACAGACATCAATGACAATGTCCCGTCAATAGACACCAGGTACATCATCAACCCCGTGAATGGGACAGTGCTTTTGTCTGAGAAGGCTCCCCTTAATACAAAAATTGCTTTGATAACAGTGATGGACAAGGACGCTGACCAGAATGGGAAAGTTACCTGTTTTACAGATCATGATGTTCCTTTCAGGCTAAAACCAGTGTTTGATAATCAGTTTCTCCTAGAGACAGCCACCTTTCTAGACTATGAAGCTACACGGGAATATGCCATCAAAATAGTGGCTTCAGATTCAGGCAAGCCTCCCTTAAACCAGTCTGCAATGCTCCTGATCAAAATTAAGGATGAAAACGACAACGCCCCAGTCTTCACCCAGCCCATCATAGGCCTTTCCATCCCTGAAAACAACGCTCCTGGCACTCAGCTGACCAAGATCAGCGCCACAGACGCCGACAGCGGGCGGAATGCCGAGATCAGCTACATCCTGGGCCCTGATGCTCCCCCAATTTTCAACCTGGACCGCCGCACAGGCATCCTGACAGCAGTGAGAAAGCTGGACAGAGAAAAGCAGGACAGGTACTCTTTCACTGTGCTGGCTAAGGATAATGGGATGCCACCTTTGCAGACCAATGCCACCGTGACGGTGTCAGTGCTGGACCAGAATGATAACAGCCCTGCTTTCACACATAATGAATATAATTTCTATGTGCCAGAGAACCTGCCCATGTATGGCACGGTGGGGCTTATCACAGTTACGGATGCTGACGCGGGAGACAACGCTGCAGTCACTCTCTCTATCTTAAATGGTAGAGATAATTTCATTATAGATCCCCTCACTGGTGTAATAAGGCCTAATATTACCTTTGATAGGGAGCAGCAGGGGTCATACACTTTCCAGGTGAAAGCAGTGGATGGAGGAAGACTGCAGCGTTCCTCAACTGCCAAAGTGACCATCAATGTTGTTGATGTAAATGATAACAGGCCTGTTTTTGTTATTCCCTCCTCTAATTATTCCTATGAGCTGGTCCCAACGTCAGCCAGCCCGGGGTCTGTAGTCACCAAAGTCTTTGCAGTTGATAATGACACGGGAATGAACGCAGAGCTCCGCTATAGCATCATAGGTGGGAACTCCAGGGGCTTGTTTACCATTGACCAATTAACAGGCAACATCACTTTGAAAGAGAAGGTGATCACATCAGATCATGGCCTGCACAGACTGGTGATCAAGGTGAACGACCTGGGGCAGCCGGAGTCTCTTTACACCATAGCTCTTGTGCACTTGTTTGTGAACGAGACGGTCACCAACAGCTCCTACGTGCAAGAGCTGGTGCGTAGGAACATGGAAACCCCAGTTGGCCAGAACATTGGGGATGGTGAGATAACCCCACAGACCAATGATTATGTCAAGATCATCATCGCCATTATTGCAGGCACCATGACAGTTATTCTGGTAATTTTTGTTACCGCCTTAGTCCGGTGCCGCCAGACGCCCAGGCACAAGGTTGTCCAAAAAAATAAGCAGAGTGGTGAATGGGTTTCCCCCAACCAAGAGAATAGGCAGATCAAGAAAAAGAAGAAGAAGAAGAAGCGCTCTCCAAAGAGTCTCCTCCTCAACTTTGTGACTATTGAAGAATCTAAGCCTGATGATCCTGGCCACGAGCACATAAATGGCACTTTAGACATTCCCGTAGAGCTAGAAGAACAGACTATGGGAAAATATAACTGGGCCACCACACCAACCACATTTAAACCTGACAGCCCAGACTTAGCAAAGCACTACAAGTCTGCTTCTCCACAGCCTACCTTTCAAATTAAACCTGAGACTCCTGTACCCCCCAAGAAGCACCATGTCATTCAGGAATTGCCTCTAGATAACACCTTTGTGGTGGGCTGTGACTCGCTTTCCAAGTGCTCATCCAGCAGCTCGGACCCTTACAGTGTTTCTGAATGCAGCTGTCAAGGAGGCTTCAAGACCCCAGGCCCCATACACACCAGACAGGTAATGGAATTTTTAAGGTGATTTTTCCCTCTTTCCCTCCTTACTTTGCCAATCCTTGTAACTCCAATGTAACTCCAGTTTAAAGCGCTGCAAGGCAAGTTCTCCTGCAAGGAGTAAAGCTTTGAGAGTCGAGGCGTTGTAAAACAAACAATTCCAGCTTCCTGAGCGGTAAGGGAGAAAATGGGAAGGGAGAAGGAGGAGATGGAGCAGGCAGAGCTCCCTGTGGTGGTGTCCTGACTGCAGATGGCAGCATGGCACTTCCCACCTCACCTCGAGCAGCTCACAGGGCTCAGGGTGGGACTGTCCCCCCCAGCCTGGTGTGCCCGAGCATCCCAACAGGCTGGGGGGAAAGCAATGAAGCTTTAGAGGAGCTCTCATAAGTGGTTCTTAATATTAATGGAGTCTGGGATTGCAGCCTTCGTTTGGGCGTAGCTTTGCTTCAAGGTCTCTCAGGAGCACGAGAGGATTTTCCTCCGAGAGTTTGGGGCACTTTCAGACTGGAAGGAGCCTTGAGTCTGGTGGAATGACACAGCTGACAGGCAAAGTTAGGGAAAAATTAGAAGCATCAGCATAATTGAGCTCACTTATTTGCTGCTCTGCCTGATAAACCAGGTATTAGCTTCTTAGAAATGCAGTACAACAAAGGGAATGTCTAAAGAATCCTCAGCTTAAAATTAAAAATAAATTGAGAACTCAAGTACCCTTTATTCTTCAAGACACTACAGAAAAGCTTTAAGTCGCTGGAAATAGAATCTAATATTTATCCATATTTTGAACAGTTTAAAAAAACTTTCCTGTTTTTTTCTGTTTGCTACTCTTTCTTCCCAAGTATCACAGAGTGTTCCGTGGGTATAGTTTTCTAGTTAAGCTTTGGTTGGTTAAGGAATTAATCATAAAGTAACACTTCAGCAGTGTTTATTTTATTATTGATAATATATTTTAACTTGATAATATGCTTAATATATTGCTTGGGAGCAAATCCTCAGCATGACCTAAGGCTGGTAAATTTCTTCCTCCAGCTGAATTTTTTTCAGGGCGCTTTGTTTTATTACAACTGTAATGACAAAGTTCATTTAAAAAGCTTCTCATTCAGAACAGTCATCATATGTTTGAAAATTTCAGGATATGTTGTTTCCTTTATTCTATTTTGTTCCCTTTACCAACACAAATTCGTATGGTGATCTATATCACTGTGGATAACATTTTTTAAGCAATGCATTTAGGTGTGTTAAGCTAAATCGCATATGAGAAAATCCTCTTGCCATTTTGTTCCTCTGTTTGAAGTCCCATCACTCTGAGCAGAGGGCAGTGCTGTTTCCAGCATTTCTGTAGGTCTGATCTAAGTGATTTTTGTCAATGGAGTTCTGGTACAGTTCCTGTGAGTGGAAAAGGTTCTGCCATTGTCTGCTGAAAACCCACTTTGTCCTGCAGTAATGCTGCCAACAAAGAAAGCAAGCTCGTGGCTCTCAGGGTCCCTTCTGTGGCAGTAAAAACCCAGAAAGTGGCATGGGAAGCAGTTCTCTTCTGCAAAGTTGGCTGGGGGAAAGAGCATTTCCTTTTATCTCTGCCTTCAAGGTCTGTGGCAGGGTTTCCTATCTGGAAAAGCAGAATGGAACTGTGGGGTTTTATTAATGCTCACTAGCTGGCACCAGCTTATCTTCATAGAGCTGCACCTGGCATTGTTAGGATGATATGGTGAATAGATAAAAAAGAGATTATTGTTACAGTTTGTACTGATTTTGTTAAAATTGCAGCTATTCTTCTCTCAGGGATATTTTTCTGCACGAAAGTGAATACCTTGTGTGGAGGAAGGGTAACTAATCACCTCAATGGGCCTTTACACTAATTTAAGAAGCGCAGTCACCTTTAAACACATGAATTCACATTTAAAAACAATTATATAATTTCATTAATACATTATATACATAAATTAGACCATTAGAGAAAATCCTTTGTGTTGTGTTTGGCTGTGACTAAATGAAAATTGTATGTTTTGGTAAGTAAATACAAGTAAAGAATTTCTTAAAGCTCAACAGATCTTTTAAAAGTCACTCTCACTCCTAGCCTGTATTTGTAGTCTGGGTAGTTTTATCTCTTGTGGGGCTCAGGATGGGCTACTTGGGAGTTGTCTCTGTTAGTCAGCAAAAAAAAAACAAAAAAAACCCCAAATATAAACAGAAATAATCCTGAGGTACAGAACTGTCTCCAGCTGCTGTCCCAGCACCCTTCAGCCTCAGACACCAACAGGATCCCTGTGGTTCTGGAGGATTTTGTGTCAGGCACGCTCTGAATTTGCAGAAAACTCTAAGATAAGTCAGCTCAGTTAAAAAGGGAGATGTGCCAGTTTGAAAAGTGAAAATAAAATGCCTGATGTGAGGGGGAAGTATCATCATTTATCACTTTTACCATAGTGCAGCTATTTTGCAAGCCAGAAGTTCTGGAGGAGCCTAAAGAATGTTCTGTTCATTGTGAAGTGTCTCTTCAGTTTGTAATGGGGACTGATATTATTATAGGCTGCACATCTCAGCTATTGTTAGGTTTGTTCATGCAAAGTTTTCTACTCAGATGTTTGAAATAATATTGTGTTACATCTAAAAATATATGTTTTCTTTGGAAGCTGTAAATTTTGTCTGTCTGAATGGTATTGATTCGAGTCTTTAAAGAAAGGAAATTATGCCTTTGCTTTACTGCTAAATTTGTCTAAGTGATCTATAAAATGACAGAAAGTCATTATGGCAGTTGTACTCAAAAAGCATGCAGGCAGAGAGAGAAAGGTTTTTCTACTAAAAACCCCCAAAATATCTCTTTAGTGGTCATGTGGGCAAATAAATACAGCAGTGCCACAGCTGAATTTTTTGTGGGGAAGCAATTGGAGACTCCTGAAGCAGCTGAGGACACTTTGAATCATAAACTGCAGGAAACTGAAGAGGGAAAGTTTGTTCTTCATGTAATGTCCCCTAAATGAGAGGTCAAATTTTGTTCTATTTGTATGTGAGGGCAAGGGGAAGAGGTGCTGGTATTGTTCTGAAGTTACCAGGAGGAGTTAGACACTACTGGTGACAATAGACCCTCAGGGTATAATGCTTTCTTGGGGAATGTAGTAGAGAGAATTCTTTTAAAGGAGTTTTACCAACTGATAAATTGTGAAGGGGCTTATTCATAATAAGCTTTTTCAAATAGGATATCTAGATTGTTATGAAAATCAACCTGACTTTCCCTGCTATCAGATTTCCATTGTTTTGGCACTTGTGGGCTTCAGAAAAGTTTCCTTGGGTGCAGAAACACAAAGCATCTCTAAAGTTTATTTGTCTGCAAGCTTTGCAAAAGCTCAGTTATTTTTGACGTTCACCTCAGTGGGAGCAAAGTGTGTGAAGTTGCACAGTGACACAAATCTTCTAATTCTCTTTGCATTTGCATGGGGATGATGAGAAGAAGGGAGAGAGGAGTTTGCTTCAGTCTCATTTTCATGTAACACAATTTCAAAAATCTGAAATCTCTGCTCATGCACTTTAAAACAACACTCAGACATTTCAAATGCCTGCCTAGGTATCAGCCTGTCTAGTCAAAACATGAATAATTATAGAGCACAGTGTTATCTGTAGCAGCTTGATTTGAAGAAGCCAAAGCTGCAAAGATTCATCAGAACCTGCAGTGCATTCTATTCTTCTTGTCCCTTTCTTTTACTGAATGATATTTCAGATGTGCAAACCAGTAGAATGCATACAACAGGACAGGGGAGATCTTGGCAAATATTCACCTGGTCCCTCAGGTCGTTTTGGGTTGTCATCTTTAACTCCATAACAAGATTTTTCTGACTTGAGGAACTTTAGTGCCCACTAGGGCAGCACCTCTGCCAGTGCAGGAGCTGGAAGGTGCAATGTGCTCTGATTTGGGATTTTCTGCTTTTTTGGGGGGGTTCTCCCTGCACCCCACAGGTCTCTGGTGTGTCAGTGAGTTCAGCTGCACCTGGCTGGGGAAGCTGCTGAGGGAGGGAGCAGGCATGGAGATGGATTTCTGTCCCTTTGCTGATGCAAATCTTCATTAGTGGAGTTCAGCTGGCGGGATTCTCTCATCTATGAACTTACCCACACTCATGGATAGAAATTTCAGATGAAATTCTCTGCTGGATTGTTAGGAGCTGATGGAGGCAGACATCAGCTGCATAAGTTGTAAGGAGTAAGAAACTTAGACAGACGTAAGTTCCTCCTTACAGGAACCTGAATGGGAAGTAGCCCTCATTTCAAATATATTGAATTTTGGGACCCCACTGCCTCAATTCTGTGATTCTATCACTGCCTGCTTAGACCTGCTTGAAGTTATATGGTGTTTAGTTTCTGATTTAAAATGTGCTGTAATGTCATTACACTGTGAGAACAGTGTGCTCAGGATGTGAGTGGAAGGAATATTGCAGGAATATTGCAGTGTTCCTGAAAAGAACAGCTCTGAAATTCACCTGTTCTATCAATATTTAGCTGCAGGATTTTTTGTTTTGTGTAATAACAGTGAGTTTAATTTAGAATCCTGTAATCATCACTAGGCAAGGCTGATGCTCTGAAGTGTAAAACAGACATAGCACTGGTGTTCTGTATTGGCAGATACAGAGTGAATTACACTCAAATAACATTTTCTCCTAAATTTTAGCTAAAGAGCTGTTGGTATAAGCCCATCCTAAAAGCCATTTCAAAATGGGTAACTATAATTCTAAGTATTCTTGTTATTTTACCTTACTTTTCTGACTGGTAATTTTGCTCATGGTTCTGATCTGCTGCCATGTGCACTCATTTCACCAAAAAAAGGGAAAAAAATAATTTGGAGAAGAGATTTCTAATTGAAATATGAGTCAAGGTGTGCAAGTCAGAAGTTAACAAGCAATTTTTTAAATGTGCATCACTACTGAAGTAAAGCTGGTCAAGAAAATGCTTTTCCTCTGTGCAACACTGGTAGAAAATCTTCTTTGATTTCCTTTAATACTTTTCACTAGAAAATCATGGAGGGACGTATCTGGAAAGTGCCCCCTTTGCCTCATAGTAGAAGGCAAAAACAGAGCATGAAAAGGAGTGGAAAAGAAATTTCTGTTTTTTGTGAGGAAATTACAAAAGATTTTGAATATGACAAAAAAATTGAGAGCAAACAAAGGCACTTTTTTCTTTTTTTCCCCCAGTAAGAGCTCATTGATTGAGCTTATCCTGAAGTTGGTAAATGAGGTTCCAGCATTAATAACTGCGTGATTTTTGTGCAAGCCAGAATGACACGCAACTCCTTCTCCAATAGCCATTTGCCTTGGGATATAAACAAAGTAATTTTTCAAACATTTAGTGCCTTTCACATAATTTTTTTCAGTGGGATAACTGAAAAGTTTATTTTTTTCTCCTTGTGACCCAACTGTGCTATTTCAAATGCCTTACTTAACTATAAACCATTGCTAACAGTGATGTCTGACTTAACTCTGGTTTAATTTTCACACTTGTTTATTTTCCTGGTTTCTCCCAGAAGGTATTGCACTCAATAATCTGCAGTTGATAGCAATTTCCTGACCAGTGAGTGGCTGGTGTCTTGGGGACTGTGCTATTGACAGCGCTTTCTTTTCTGTCAAATAATTGATCAGAATGGCTTAATTTCTGTGAATCTTTAGGACTAAACCCACTGATGATAAATTTAGATTAAAGTTTCAAAATAATTCTTCAAATAGATATTTTATGCTTTTAGGAGCAATGCTTTTGCATGAGGTCCACAAAACCCCCGTAGAACCAGTTCTAGGTAGTGCAGCCTAATTTCTGTGAATCTCTAGGACTAATCCTGTTGATGATAAATTTAGATTAAAGATGCAAAATAATTCTTCAAATAAAAAAAAATATTTTTATGCTTCTGGGAGCAATGCTTTGGCCCGAATTCCACAAAATCCCTGTAGAACCAGTTGTAGGTGGTGCAGCAGCCTTCTGACACCTCTAGTCTTGCAACAGCACTTTGGGTTAGAGTGGATAAAGCAAAAAAAGGAGTAAGAAACTTAGAATATTACCCATGTAAGCTGTTTCTGTGTCTCCTTGTGCTGCTGTGCTCTGTGTGCAGAGCGCAGGCGCCCCAGGAGGGGTTGGTTGCTCAGAGCGCCTCAGGCCGCGCCGCGCTCGAGGTTCGGTAGAAATTTGGAAGCGAACGCGACAATTTATGGTGCAAATGCTGCAGGAAAGGGCTTTTCTCATGCTGTTTCTCTGTTTGCCAGCTCTGAAGGCCACCCCAGCTGATGTTATGTACTGAAGTCGTACGTGTACTCAATGATGTTAAGCCAGCAAACATGGGAACAAGGAAACAGCACGAGAAAGCCCTTTGTCCTGGCTCTGGTTGCCGAAGAAATTTATCGACTCATCTCCAGAGGGGTTTGGAAGTGACCATGAACTGTTCAAGCTGCCCTACTGAAAGGTATCAAGGGCAAGGATTTTTTTAAAAGGAAAAGACAAAGAAATTTTAGTACGTTGTGCTATAGTGTTCTATAACGTAGTTTTGCTAAGAAAACAAAAGTAATGTGACCCATCCTTCTTCACGGTTGGTGATTATGGTAAATTTATTTTGCTTGCAATCATCTTCTTGTCCCAGATTTTCTTTTCTTTCCTTATTTATTTTAGTTGAAGCAATTAGGAATTTTGTTTCTATGAATATATTAAAAGGGAGCAATAAATTTTATTCATATGTTAAAAAGAGAATGTAAAGTTCTTTATACTCCCTGCATTTAAAATGAAAACAACGGAATTGTTGTCACTTATAGCACCATTATACATATTAAGAGTTAAGTGTTATTTATATGTATCCATAATATTTTTAATGATGATATTGCTGCTATGGATCATAAATAGAAATGATCAAGTCACTGCTTTCTCATTTTTTAGGCACAATAGTAGTAGTGAAAAACTAACACTTCCTGCTTTCTTATCCACAACATTTTGTAATAAATGGACACCTTTTAAATAACTGGAAAGCACTCACATAACTTTTAAAAGGAAAAATTAATTTTCATTTTGCTTGCTGAAGTCTAGATAATGTCTATTTAACAGGTGCCAAACATTTAACCTTTTAAAGTGTTTTGATTTAAAAAGAAAAAGTCATAAATCCAGTGGCTTGGTTTTCAGTGTAATAAAATAGGAAATAGTAGACATAATTATTTCACTGTTAGCCAGCACATGGGGGTAAATGGCCTACTGTTGTTTCTTTTTCTTCCCCAACTATTCTTCTATAATTTTTTTTTTTTTGGTTGGTTGGTTGGCTTTTTTGTTTGTTGTTTCTTTAACTTAAGTTTTTAATATTATCATTTGTTATTTAGCACGGCTCATTTACAAAATAAAACTTGAGCACCATAGCTTTGTTTGAAGGTTGGTTGCAAGTTCTTGTATATTGCCTCACATTTTAGGGAGTAATGCTTAATATGTATCATCTATAATATTAGAATTTCATATGCAATGCAAAATCTCTTAGGAAGCAAAGGAGTATAAAGAACCCTGTTTTCTGCACTTATATGAAGACATGTAATATTAGTTTGCTAGAATAAAATGAAATACAGACACTGCTTTTAACTGGGATGTATACAGTATATAGAACGTTCTTTTAAAGAAAAAAGTTATTAATGATTCATGGATTAGACTACAACATGGAATTCTTACACATTACTGTATGTTTGATGTAAAGATATTTATAGGCTTGTACTTAATAATCACGTTGCCTCAGTTCTTGGACTGCAGAATGTCTACCATGACTGTTGCCTATAGTTTGCTCCACATTTGCTATCTGGCTCTTTAAAAAAGAAACCAATGTGTATTTGGCTATTTGATCTGTAAAATAAATTCTATTAATAATGGAGTACGTATTGTAATTCAGCATATTGTATTGCATAATTATAGCTATGACTGTTACAGAGAGCTTTTCATTGCCCACGATGGGATCATTTTCTTGGGAAGAACTTCATGTACCTGTCAGACAGTTTTGCTCTTCCTGTTTTTAGCAGCCTTGCAGCATTTATGCTTCAAACTAAAACCCCCCAACCCTCCCAGTGGTCAGACGTGCAGTGACATTTACTGACTCAGTGCCACAGCTCAGCCATTTAAAATTCACGCTGGGGTTTCTCCCAGAGGTGCTGTTTGGGGTCCCCCACTCTGCTCCTGCTGCTGCTGTTTGTGGAGGTGTTTCCTAGGTGGGTGATGGCAAAATTCAGTGGGAAAACTCAGTGATGGTTGAGTTACAGCCCCTGGGCCCCATTCAGGGTGCTTTGTCAGGCAGGCAGGATGGTTGCACAGGCTTGGAGTTTCTGCTTTGACTTTGAGTCTTTGGATTTCTCTCCTTACAAAAATTAGGTTGGATTTCTCTTTTGACAAAACCCCTGTACATAAACTTAATGGTTGATTAAGAGAAACACCAAATAATTCCAATGCTTACATTCAAACTCTTTTGGGATTTTTTTGTGGTGTTGTTTTTTTTTTTTTTTTTTTAATGATGAAATTCAGTCATCTCAAGTGAACATGTAGTTGCCCTCATTTTTTTTTTTCCTCTAGTGGTGACAAGGCATAGATAGGCTGTAGCAGGTTATTTTGATTTTAGGACTGCATACCCTCTAGAAGTGCCTACTTTCTTACACTGAGTATGAAGAGAACCTTTGATAAGTACCTTTCTTGTACCAGATGTGCCAGTTATGTGCTTTCCGAGAAGAAAATACTTCATTTCGAGTTCCTTTGCTTTTAACTTAGCTGAAGCTCTTTTTCCTGGTTTTGCACTGGCCCTACCAATCTAGTCTACCAAGTACCAATTCCAAAAGCATCTAGGATGATTTTAAAATGTCCAAATGTTACATGAATTAAATAAAAGGTACATCACATGCTTTAATTACCGGTCCCAATCAGTAATCTCCCTCCTCTGGTTCTCTCATGAGTCAGCCCAGCCAAATATAAGAACCTTCCAAATAGAAGAACATATAGAGTGCACTAAGAGAAAGCCAGAAACCTCTCAAGTGGCTCAGTTTCATGTGTTTTGTCTGTTTCAATTTTTGTTTTCTTACATCTAAATGTCACTTTTTAAAAAGTTGTTTTTTTCATAGACTGGTACGAAACTCGTTCAGAGCTCATTTCCTCCTGATGGTTGAATGGGTACATGAAAGCCTAATGGTTATTGACCAAATATGTGTGTGTGTGCTGGGTAGCAATTTCTACACTTTTCTCTGGTGAAGGCCAGTCAAAAAATTCTGTTATTTTTGTTTTAAATAACATTAGTATGCTGAGTCAAAGCTAGAATATATGAGTTTCAAAACCAACTCTTGTTTCTCAAATGTTTTCACCTACAGAAATATTTTTTTTCTGACTGCTTAGAAGACAGAGTGAATTATGAGCAAAAATCACTGAATTGACCAAATGTTACTTTTGAACTTGACAACTCATTACATTTTCCTTGGAATTTCAATATATTTACCATATTTCAGCCTGCAATTACCACAGTCACCTCAGTTTAAACTCCTCAAGGAATTCCCCTTTGGTGCTCACTGCCCCAGCTCCAGAGCAGCCAGGCTGTGTCTGCAGGGAAACCCAGAGCTTGGCCTTGGTTCCAGTGCAATGTGGGGCTGAAAAAATACAAAACTTCCCTATTTATTGCCACTTGTAGGTGTGAGTGATGCCATGGCTGCTTGCATGGCTGGTTGCGAGCTGGTGGCAGCCAGTGCTGTTTTGCCAATTATTGGAATTTTTGTGGATTTCTTTACCAAAGCTCCCTCCCACCCGACCTCAAACACCCCTGAGAGCAAGCGAGGCACTGCAGGAACTTTGGGGGATTTAAACCCCTCTGAGTTCAGTTCTGAAGGGCAGTAGGGGCTGTCAGGAACAAAACTGGTTTGTGATGTAAATAGAATTATATTTTTAACGTAAACTGTAATGCTGCAGGGTTTTTTTTGTTACACTTTTCCGGTGATTTCCCATTCTACCATAAAACATGTATTTATGGTGTATCCTGGTCTTACCTATTATTTGTAAAATCTTTTTAACAAATGATTTGAATATATATTTTTGCTTTCATATTGAATTACTGAGCACTGTTCCTTTTATGTCTTATTTATCTATTTCTAAAATAAATTTGGTTTGATGATTACATTTGTCATATAGATGATATTTGTGTACCTTCTGGAGAAGCACTGTTTTTAAATACACCTCTGGTCTGCTTTTTTAATGCATGCCCACCACCAAGCCTCTACAGAGACTGTATTCTCTGTATAATCTGTATTTTTCACAGTTTAGGAGCTATGATTATTAAATAATTTAACCACATGTAAGATTTACAAGAAGAAACAGGAAGGAATATTCCTCTTTGAAAACCTCAAACTCTCTAACAGCACATTTCTTTTATCTACATTATTTTCAAAGAATTTTAAGGAGAAAAAGTCACATTTTTCCCAATGATGTTTCCGTGCACATGGGGGTGTTTATATTTGTCTCTGTATTTTGTTTGCCTGTGTATATTGGGAGCACGAGGGTGTCTATCCACATTTATCACACATTCAATTAACAAAGGTTCCAGGCAGTAAATATTGAAACTGCAGAGATGTGCCCATCCCAATATCTCTTGCTGTGAAAGATAGGCAGGCTCTAAGGATTTCAATCTGCCACATTATTTGATTTTTGGGAAGATTTGTCTTCCCTTCTGACAATGCACTGGGTTCTCAATATGTGAGAAAATGACTCTTGGTGATTTGGAGGTTAGGATACAAATATGAAAAGTGCAGTTCTGAGTTTTAGTGCTATGATTCTTTCACTAGGTTATTTTACTCATTCCTGTCCTGTCTCTCAGTATTCTAAAATACATTTTTTTTTCTACTGCATAGACTCCTATTCTTAAATTTTGCCACTGAAAATGCAGCAAAATGGCACATTTGTATTTTCTCCAAATTGTGAGCTGCTGCTTATTTCATAAATAAACACATGTAAGTCAAATTCAGTTATTTACATGCATAGAGATGGATATTACGTGTGATATCAGGAATTTTTCAGGGCCATTATTGACTTTTTGCAATCTTTTAAATAGGTTTTGTTCAGCTGTTTTCTCATTTCCAAGGAAGGTGTTCATTCAAGCTGAAATCGCTTATTTCCAATCAAAGCTGAATGATGGTATCAGAGGTGTGAGGTTTGATTTTGGATCATGGAATTCTGGCTAAGGATTATGAGCTGAATTTTGGTCTGTTGTCCTCAGCGTTGTTTTCATCCTTTCCTGAGAGAAATTCCATGGCTGTTGGATGGATCAGGTGCCCTCTGCTCCTGTTCTCTGTTTTCTCCTGAGCTGTGATATGAAAGTCTCCAATCATGGGTTTTCCCACACAAAAAGACATTTCCTAGGTCTGGATCTAAACCATCCATGTGCTGCTGGTTTTTCCCTCCCTCTCTTGTATGAGAAAGAAACCAATCCTGGACAAATTCTGTTTTTTCCAGACACTTGGGCACGTGTGTTTCAGAAAAGCAAATGAACTTCAAACAGGTGACTGGAATTTGGAAATTCCTTCCCTTGGAATGTTTAGGGCATTTCAGTAATTGGAAATTACTCAAAATTTTGTGATTTTCTGACAACCAGACTTGGCCACTGTCTGCACAGCCAAGGTTGTTCAGGACTTAAGAGGAGTTAGAATGGAAAGGGATGAGGGGAAAGGAAGACAATTTCAGTCTATAATTATTATTGTGATGTGAAGCTGAATCAAAATCCTGAGTGCCAGATCAGAGATCTTTGCAGATGCAGCTTTAAGTCACATTTAAGTCACGTATTTTATTAATTGCATTAGTGTTGACTCATATGGATGAAAGCAGCAGAATTCTGCTGCTAACTCTGAACAAATCTGAACTTTTGGCTGTGTGTTCACATCTGGGCTGAAAAGTGATTCAGGTCAGGGATTTATTGGATTGAAAGGTAAGGTGTCTTTGTGGTATTATTGACTGATTTTCATAGATTGCTAAAGATTGTTTCCCTCTCTTTGAGAAAGAATGTGTTTGGAGCTGGAAGTGAAGAAGAAAAGTAACTTAAACTTGGAAAAAATATATGGTACAGTTTTCTTTGCTATTTAACTACAAGAAACTATTTCAATTCCTAAAGATGGTACAAAAATATTGATTTTATTTGTTTTAAACTTACCTGATGTAAAATTACAGGTTTTGTATAGCAATAAACTGTCTTCTAGCTTTGTTGCATTTTATTTCTTGAAACACACTAAAATGAATTTAAAAGCAAGTGTTTTTTCTTGCTAGTACCCAGTTGTTATAACTAAAGCAGATAGGTACAGATATTTTAAACTGTACACTATGAAAGCCTAAGTATTTTCTAGCTTAGCTTCTGTCTTCTCTTTTCCAAAGTCTGTTTTTGGAGGCGTTGAACACGAAACTCTCTGTAGCCAACACACCAAGGAATCAAACTGAAGGTGGAAAAGGGCTTTTCTGTTTAAATAAGTCTATTTGTAAACAAAACTTCAAGAGGGGAGGAAAACATTGGATTATGTTCTCAAGCCTAGCAGAAGGGAAGCAACAACTTCTGCAGCCTGCTGGGATTTTGATTGCTATTGATTTCAAAGTTAGGAGCCCAAAGAGCTGCAATTTGTACAAGGAGTGTTCCTCCCAACTCGTGTGAGCTCAGAACTCAGCGAGAGCTCTGGCTGAGAGCTGCTGCCTCTTGCAAAGGCGTGGGGATATTGTGGTTATTATTATTATTATTATTATTATTATTGTTGTTGTTGTTGTTGTTGTTAGCAGTGATCAGCACTGCTGTGTTCCCTGCTCACAGCCCGTGCTGAGGCACCTTGATCTGCAATGCTTCCTACACCCGAGCGGGAACAAGGGATTTACCAAATATCCTGCAAGAAAATCTTGTTTTTCTTCCTTCAGATAGCAGTGACTCTATCCAAATACAGACCTCTAATTCTTTTCAGAAGTGTCTCATTAGACAAACTGAATGCTTACCTTTTTAATTCTTATTTTATACACTGTAGAAGCTTATGCACCTATATAGATATATGCACAAACAAAAATACCAGATCATTTCCTAAAACTTCTCTTGTTTTCTTTGTAAGCCTCTGTGCAAGGACATTTCCTGATGTTTAGGAGCATGAGGCTGAATGGATTTTTCAACAGCCTGAAGGAGATTTTTAATCTAGCAAAAGGATATTGTGACTAATTAAAAAAAAACAAGGCTAAACAGATTGGTGTTTGCTTACACATGGGGGAATCATCAAACCTACTGATTTTGCAAACAAGAGGCTGGAGGATTTGATGAATGCATTTTAAAAAATTCATATGGCCAAAGTTGTAAATCAGTCTCTGCTAAATGATCTTCCCTGATCCATTCCCTTTCCTCAGCAGGTTTATTGTAAGACCACTTCTGTGCATTTTCACTTTGGCCAAATTTTAACCCAAGTTACTCCATGTCCTGTCCATCAAATATTGTCTTTGTTGTCTGTGTTGGAAAATAATACATCTGTGGTCTAACACTGTGAGATTCTTGTTTTGTTTTTTTTTTTTAATGGATGGTTTAAGACTTTCTTACTGCTATGTTTTCTTATTTTTATATGAAAATATTGAAACTGTGGTGGGGGTTGTGTAAGAATCCAGACATTTGTAGGATCTTGTACTTGGTGTTGTGTCAATTCGACATTTGACAACAGCACTGTGGTAATAACCAAAGTAATTACTGCCAAGTGTGTAAACCTTGGCAATATATTAGAACTATTTAGGATATGTTGGTGGGCCACAGAATAGATATCTATTTCTTACATCAGAATTCTTAAAGATCATAGAATGATAGAATAATTCAGGTTCCAAGGGATCTGTGAAATCCCCTACTCCAATCATAGGACTCAAAACCAGCATCTTTCAGATCAGTTTTCTCTGGGTCTTGTTCAGCTGACTCCTAATAATTTCCTCAAGAAAATATTAGACTAGGATATATAGAATCCTCAATAGGATCCTCAAGAATGTAGAGGTGTTTGAGTGGAAATCAGAATCTTAAATATCTTTATGCACATGTCTTGTGTCTTATCCGCTACCCCCATGTATAAATATCCAATGACTTCAAATTACTTATAAATAGTAAATAAATATATCTATTTGTGTGTAAATAGTTTATCTATTTGTGTGCGTTTTTGGGGTGAACCCCCAGTGCACTGTTTGCTGCTCACTTGCATGGCTCATCAACTTTTGTATTCATCTTTATTTTAAAGAAACGTTGTGAGTTTTTATTTCAATTTCCTCCAGCTGTAATGAAAGCCCCGAGAAGTCGACACAATCTCGATTGTTTCACTTGCAATGAGCACATCAAACCTCTTCAGAAACTTATCTCAAAGGTCGGATATTAAAAGCAGACAGGAATAATTCTGCCAGGAGCAATTAAACCAGGAAAACGTGATTGGAGGCAAAAAAGGCTTTTTGATGCTTGCTGTATACAAGACATACAATTATCAGCTCTCAGCTCCAAGCATGGTTTATTAGTTACAGCAGTTGGGCTTTGAAGCACCGAGCAGGGCTGAGACAGGCTGTGCTCAGCTGGGTGAGGGCTCCAACATCTGTCCTGACAATCCTCTTACAGGATTGAGGAATTAGGGGATAACACCAGCTCTGGAATGGATATCAAACAGCCACAGGTGGGAGAGCGGGGCTGCAAGGGGATATTCCATCTTTTCATGGCCCCCTTTTAACACAAGAACTCCTCGGACTGTTTGTTTTCATTATTCCAGATGGGAGCAAGATGCATTTAAATGAATAAAATGAAATAGAACAAATCTAACGCTTGGCTGCTGTTCAAGAGCTGCTACGGCTGAGCTTTATTAAATTCACATGAGGATATGATAACTGTGGAATTTCACACAATGAACTGCACTAATCTCACTCGTGAAGAACATAATTTTTCTTGAAGTAGATGAGAGAATCTGAAATTTTGTCATGAAAAAAACAAAGCCCCTTTGGAGTTTCATTTTCTGAGGGCATTCACTGCTTGAGTGAAATCTGTCCATGTCCCACAGACAGAATCTTCATGCACAATCCATTTTTACACATCAGAAGTTCCAAGGGTTTGTTCTTTCTCCATGGCCAAGTGGAGAATACTTCAAAGAGAGTTACTGTGTTCAAACTACTCCCTGTGTCATCCACAGACCCTTCAGGAATAAGCATATCTGTGTTTAAAAAGGGGGCAAAAGCATGAAAATTTAAAATTGTATTAGATACATTTAATTTATATTTAAATAGGAAAAACTTAAAGTAGAGCAAAGCAAATATTTTTAATGATTATTTGTGGGATATAATTCACACTGATGTGTTTTCTTTTTTTGTGACTGCAGATCATTTTTATGCCTCTGCAGTAGAATGGCTGTTTATAACTCAATGTTTTTCAGACATTTCTTGCTACTTAATGAAATTAACATTGTTAATATGCTATTTTTCTTTATTTATTTTATTGAAACTCTGAAATTACTGTTGAAAATTTCTGATGAAATAGTA